>NW_019739242.1:32150-254671 GCF_002891405.2 Cryptotermes secundus
ATAAACGGAACAAAATAATAAACCAGCAAAATACATGATACATTCAAAGTATGAATGTAAAGTTAACTTCGTGAAATTACCTTTAATTTGAATTGATTGGTGCTTAAAGCTGATTTTCGAAAATGCCACTGCCGGCCGCAACACTGGCTGCCGCTCGGTTGTGAACCGCGCGGGTAGCACGTTGCTGCTTCAGCTTGCTGTTTCTTACGTGGTCAGCGGCGTCCACAATGCGACCGAGCAAAGCATCTCGCGTTGCCACCTTCACATTGTAAACCAGTTCTTTCAACCATCCCCACACACAATAATCCAGTGGGCTTAAGACTGGAGACCTGGCGGGCAATTCTTCGCGTACTCGTACATGGACTGCAGTGTGCCATACGAACAATGCCTTCTTCATTAACACCACGCTCGGCTGCAATACGAACGCCGGGAAGTCTACCGGTATCTCGCAATGCCTTGTAAACTCCAGTAAAAACTCTCCGGTTCGGTATTCTGCGATTCGGAAACCGTTGCTGATATTCAGCTATGGCAAGAACTGAGTTACCGTCACAAAACCCGTACACATAAATCATATCTGCATACTCCTCAAATGAAAATGTAAATGGCATCGTGAACGTAACAGACGCACCGAGATGAGAACTGTTCTGAACACCAGTAGCCACCACACTAGCCGTGGCTGGACATACCAACCCACCACGCCCTAGGTACCTCTCAAATGTCGAGATAACAAGAACGCTCTGTCTGTAGCTGGCTAAAAATAGCCACCCGCCAGATGATAGATGCGGTTCACACGAGGGCGTGTACGGGAATAAAAAACGGTCATAACTCCGTAACCGTCCAAAATTGGACACATGTTTATATGAACTTTTTTGATCACAAAGACCTAGGAAATCACCTCTTGCAGTTATGCCTAAAGTCGTGAAACACCCTGTATATATTTGTAATAATTTGTATAACTGATTGGTTAATATTTGCCTAGGAAGAATAAGGAAGAATTGAAAAGGCATTATTACAATATTCATTTGTGAAGAGGGTGAGTAAACTGCCTCACAAGGAAATTAAGACCAGATTAAAGTCTGTCTTCCACATTTCTGCTGTCAGTGTAATATTATGTGAGGAGCTTGAAAGTATGACTTCTGAGTGATATGTAGTTTTCATGTTGTAGCTCAGGAAACAGAAGGATGTAGGTAAGACAGCAACAAACCACCTGCAGCCTGTAGTCTATTTTGTATATAATTAGAGCTGTTGTGATATTGTTTTTATTCCTTCCTATTCTTTCAGTTACACTGTATGCACTGTGTTGGAAACTCTAGCATCATTGAGCAGGAGTAAAGACAAACATGGGGCTGTTGTTTACAAAAATTTGGAGCTTGTTTGGTAATGAAGGTAAGATAAAAGTTTCATTAACCTTTTGAAGTAGGAGAAACAAATCTAGTCACTGTGTTTCATAATATAATTTTTTAATTTTACCTTCTGTGGGATTTGGATGGTAGTAGATAAAAAAATTGTGAATTCATTTTCTTCACAACCACCGCTGTGAGAACCTCAGATCCTACATAGCACTATATCCCAGAAGAGAGAACTCTTCATAATCACCGCTGTGAGAGCCTCAGATCCTACATAGTGTTATATCCCAGAAGGTGGAACTCTTCATAACCACTGCTGTGAGAACCTCAGATCCTACAAAGCTTCACTCTTGATTCAGCATTGTTGGACACTGTTGATGAATTAAGGTTCCCAGATTCTTTATCATGGGTCTTCGTTTATGTTTTTATGCTTAAGAAGTTTTGTGTAGATTTGTACCTTCAGCTAGTTCTTATATCACAGATATCTAAATAAATGCATATGTATTTATTATTTTAAACCCATAATCAAAGAGTTAGCCCTCATAATTGCCAAACCTAGTGCTGCTGGGTATGCAGGAATGTCACGCTGTTTTATAAAATCTACCTCATCATCTTGGTTAGTTCATGCTAGTGGGGAGAGGCTTAAGTGAATTCTGCATGAAATGATTTGTGTTCCACAGAGCACAAGATTGTCATGGTGGGACTGGACAATGCAGGAAAGACCACAATACTCTACCAGTACCTGATGAATGAAGTTGTTCACACGTCTCCAACGATAGGTTCAAATGTTGAGGAAGTTGTTTGGAAGAACATCCACTTCATCATGTGGGACTTGGGTGGTCAGCAATCACTGAGGGCTGCATGGAGCACTTACTACAGTAACACAGAGGTATCATGTCTGTAGTGTATTATCATCAAGCTGGGAATGGAATCGTATCTATTCAAGAGGCCATTCTGAAACATTGTGCAGAAGTGGAACTTTGGTGAATATTATTGTTCTGAAGGGCATTATAAATGTCATGGTGCCAATATTGATTATAGAATTATGCATATTGTCACGATTTGGCAACTAGACATGGAATTTGCATTGGTAGTTGAATTTATTGAACTTTATAATTCGTAACTACAAATAATTATAATCCTGTCTCTAATCTACATACATTACAATTCAATATAGCGCCCTCTAATTCTTCTCATTTCATCTTCACTATCCATTGCTAGGTTACGGCTCAGTTTCTGTGCTCAGTGGCTCTTGTCCTTGCTGACTGGCGACTCCCACAGCTAACCCAGGATGGAAACTCCCTCATATTCTTGACTGACTGCAAACTCTGGCTCGTTCTTTTTATATAAGCCCAGCATGGACTGCGTAGAAAACATTGATTCCAACAATTCCTCTCTTGTTGTATGGTTATTTGTTTCCGCAGAAGTATGTTTACTGTGTCGTTACCTAGCAGTGGATATCTTTTCTGGGTGCATGACAGTTGGTATAGTGGAACTAACACTCCAGAAATAAATCTGCCTAGGCACATCACAAAATCTCTTTGCCCTTATCATCATAGTCTGCTCATATCAATATAAATGAGGGTTTCAGATATCCTAGTACATCTTAAATCTTTCAGTTCAGAAAATTTACTCACCTGTAGTCACAGTGTGATTCATATGAAAATATATTTTTATTTCGGTAAAATCTGCACTTTTTCAAAAATTTCAGGAACAAAGGGAACATTATTTGTTTATTGAGTTTGAAACATGGACTGAATTCAAAATGTAGTCACCATGGATCTCCATTAATTCATGACTGAATGAGAAGCATATTTCTGGATCCTTTGGTGGGTCATTACTTGTAACACAGATTTTTATGCAAAACTTCATGGTAGCAGAAAAAACAAAAACACAACAACAACAACAAAACTTAAAGTTATTCTTTGTCCACAGTTTGTGATCGTGGTTATTGATTCGACAGATCGTGAGCGTCTAGCAGTGACGAGAGAAGAACTGTACCGAATGCTGGCTCATGAAGAGCTGTCAAAAGCAGCTGTTCTCATATATGCCAATAAACAGGACCTGAAAGGCTCCATGTCTGCAGCAGAAATTAGCAAACGGCTGGATCTCACATCGATAAAAAAGCATCAGTGGCAGATTCAGTCCTGTTGTGCTCTCACAGGAGAAGGGTGAGAAGATTCTTAAAGCTTTTCTCAAGGCACATCAAAGAGAGCTACTTCTTATTCAATGTAGTATATCCAAAACGCTGACATGTCATTGTATGTGAACATGCTGTTACATACTGTCATGAAATTTCACATCAGGTTATACGTAAATTCGTAAATTCCATATGGATGTGCTCTTGGCATCAGGGTTGGTCCCAGAGTAGGGCAGCAGTGGGTACCCTCTTGTATAGACTTCTGAATTACTACACAGCTTTAATTTTTAAGCCTAAATTAAACGACCTACATGATTGTGGAACTGCTGAAATTATTAAGATTCTCTAAACTCTTATTTGCATGAATATCATATAAATACCTATGTCTTCATAACTATTTTGTGCAGAGACCAGAAACAGAACCATGTCAAAAAGCATAAATTACTCCTTAAGGACATTAAGTCTGCATTTTTTGCTGCACATTGTACCTAAAAAGTCAGCTCCTTGATTCAGAATGCAGACAGTCTTCTGCTGGTTTTTTATAATATGAGATATGCACATGCAGTTTAGTTATGGTAAAGTGTTGTCACGTGTTGGGTATGTAACACGACAAATGACTTCACGCCGTATTGGATATAGTGAATTTATTGCACATTTGCCCTTACATTTACACAGTTCACAGTTTCTTCACAAATACTTCTCCTGCTGGAGTCCCTGCCATGCACTCGATACAACTCAGCTAGTAGCTGCTGAACTTTAACTCATACTGAATACTAGTAACTGGCTCAATACTCACTACTCCTGAATAGTGTTCGCTGCTCCTTATTTAGGATCGGCACAGACAACATAGAGAACACATTGCTGCTCGGCAATGGATATCAGGTATTGTCAGGTGTTTCTACCTGTGCATTGCCTAGCAGTAGTCACTGAACGGACTCTCCTGTTGCGTGACGTCACAGCCTAGCGGGGAGGGTTGTTTACCGAGTGTTGCGTAATGATGGGAGAAGTGGGGGTACGTGATGGCACTCATGGAAATGCAGAGTTCACATGACCCCTACTTCCTGTTGCGCCATCCACGCTACAGTATTTTCTGATATTTCTTCTTGGGTTCATTGATTTTTTACCTTACACCACAGATGAGTTAGTGCAAGTTGTGTATTTCTCGCGCGTATTCAGAAGGTGTCCATATAAAATCTTTGCTAGATACCTACTGTCCTCTCTGACGATTATCATGGTTTTCCTCAGTCCCTACATGAAAATACTTGTATAATACCTCTATTAAGCCATTATTACTCCCTTTTACATATTTTATCATTTATTATTCACTAATTACCCTGCCATTCAACATTATATAGCCTGAGCTTCTGACAGCATGGTTAAACAAACTAAAATACAAATTTGACCATAAGCAACTCAAGGCACAGCAGTTCATTATGAAATCCAGTATTTACACCAGATGTGCATGCATGCCTTCTATAATGGGCTTCTCAGTATCATGTGTATGATTGTCACTAATGTGACCATTTGGTAAGTAATACATGCACTATCTCTAAAATAACAGTTTGATGTCAGAGGGTTGAAAATATATGTTTTGGTGCTTCCCACATTGTACACTCAAATGTCAGTGTCCAAAATAATGTTACTTTAGCCTTCATAAGGCTTTGTGTGACCTTGTCCATTTCTAATTTAGTTGCCTGGCATCTAAATACCATGTTAACTTGTAATCTTTTGAGGTCTAAGTAACAGTTCTTGAAATTGTGTACGGTGATGGTGACCACCGGTCACAGTAGCTGAGCAGTCTAAGGTATGCACTGTCTTCGCTCGCTCGGAAGCTGGGATTGTGGGTTCGAATCCCATTCTGGGCCTGGGTGTTTAGTGTTTGTATGTGTGTGTGTCCGTAGAGGCCTTGTGACAAGGTGATCACCAACCCAAGGAGTCCTACTGAATGTCTAAGATCTAGTAAACTGAAGTAAATGGGAGAGTTTCATGGAGGTAGGCCAAGGCCCAAATTGGGGCTGTAGCACCAAAAGAAAAAAAAAGATAGATTGTGACCAGGTGACTAAGCATTCTTTAATTTGGTGACAGTAGTTGATGTATCATCATAGTGGGCATGAAACACAAACCTTTGAGCTAATAATGTTTGTTAATTTATAAATATTTGGAGATCAGTACTAGCAGCAGGTATTTTGTTCAGAGAAGTAACCCATAGCTTTAATTCATGGATATCTGTCCTTGGTTCAGAGGTGGAAGCATTTGTAGGAGTGTTCTCCCCCCACCCCCCAAAGAAACAGTTTTTTTTTAATCTATTGGTGGTCATGGCAGATGCAGGCATTTTTCCAATCCTCTGTCCAGTAGGTAAAGTGAGGGAATTCATTTATGAGACTGGAGTACCCATAGAGGGGATTTCATTACTCTGAGATGTATTTTGATGCCAGTAACTAAGGACAGTTGGTTGTGATATTCCTCATATTCTCAGAGTTTCAGTTTCTTATGTTTCCTTTTAGATTATACCAAGGCCTGGAATGGATTTGTAGTCGGTTGAAGAAAAAGTGACGTCAAGACTACTTCTAGCAACATTTTTTCTGATTATGTGATGTTATAATGAAGCAAGTCAACAAAGGTTTAAAATGGAGGACAATTCTGCATAGACATTTGTTAACTTTTTATGTGAATTTATTTTTGGTCCATCTTTTAATAATTTGAAGTTGGAAAGAGGCATGCCTGTAAGTTGATGAATGGAAGGAACATTACACTTTACACTTTAGTGTATAGCAACACTACGAATATGAATGTGGACGTCTTAAAGAATCAGTGTTGAATTATAAGATTAAGTTACACTACTGGCACAGAGGCAGTGTTTCTGTAGTCTTGCCAATTTCAGGTAGTGTGGCATTGCAGTCTGATGGCATTCACAATGATAGATTCCAGGCATGGTCGAGGTGTTGACTGTAACGGATGTAAACTCTGTGATGTATGGAAGCCATTGTATTGGATCTGCAATACATTGTAAATTGAAGAACAAAACATGACAGTGATGTAAATATACTATGTAACCTGTTCTTACTAGTAGACCAATCTGTAAAATTTTTATTATTTAACTTCCAGGCTGTTACATCTTCTTGTTTCATTGACTGTAAAACTTCTTTGGTGTGTTTCTGACAGATATTTGAGTGTGATGACGATAGTATAATGACGGAGTAACTTTGGTTGTGAGGGAGTGATTCCAGTATTTTATATTGAATCCTCCTTATATACACTGAAGTGCCAGAAGTCATAGGATAGGTACCTAGTATCATTTAGGACCCCCTCTAACCCAGCGAAGTGCAGCAACTCAACGTGGCATCGATTCCACAAGTGGATGGAAGAACTCTGGAGAGATGTTGAGCCATGCCATCTGGATAGCTGCCCACAGCTCCCTGGTATTTGTAGGTGCAGGATTTTGGGTGCGAATGGACCTCTGCACCACGTCCCATAAATGCTCGATTGCGTTCATGTCGGGCGAACGTGGTGGCCATACCATTCGTTGGAACTCTCCAGAATGCTCCTCGAACCAATTCTGGACAATTCCGGCCTGATGACATGGTGCATTGTCCTGCTGGACTATCCCATCGTTGTGGGGGTATATGAAGTCCATGAAGGGCTGCAAATGGTCACCAAGCAGTGTAACGTAGCGGTCACCAGTCAATGACATGTTTAGGTGGATGAGCGGACCCAACTCATGCCACGTGAACACACCCCACACCAGTATGGAACCACCACCAGCCTGCACAGTGCCTTGTTGACAACTGGGGTCCGTGGCCTCATGGGGGTCTGTGCCACACCCAAACCCTACCATCCGCATGAAACAACTGGTACCATGGCTCATCGGTCCGCGCTACATGTTGCCAATCCTACAGGGTCCAATTAGCGACGTCACAAGCCCGGGTGAGGTGCTGTGTCTGGTGTCGTGGTGTTAACAGAGGCACTCTGGTCGGTCTTCTGCGCCCATATCCCATGGAAGCTAAAGAACGCTGCACTGACCTGCTGGATATGCGTCTGGTACGTCCTGCATTGAATGTGGATGTGTTTTCAGCCAGTGTCGCTTGTCTTACCATGGACAATTCTAGCTAGCCGCCGCTGGTCATGATCATTAAGCACCCATGGTTGGCCACTGTGCTGTCCATGGTGGATGGAAATGCCTTCAACAAGGTATTCCCGGTACATAAGTGACACCGTGGATCGAGGAGTATTGAATGACCGCACAACTTCAGAAATGGAATGTCCCATCCACCTGGCACCCACTATCATGTCCCATTCAAACTCCGATAATTAACGTCGGCTTGCCGTGAGCAGACTGGCCGGTGTTCAACCTGACTCACGAGAGAACACCTCATAACTGATACTGCTCTGGGCATTCCCAAGCCGTCAAGGGATGGTGGTGCCACTTAAAAATAAATTTACATACTGCTATCCCAGGACTTTTGGCACTTGAATGTGTATATTTATGTATATGACTCTGATCCAAATGTTGCTAGTTACAACATTTGGCAGATGTGACAGGGAATTACCATTTTGTGCATCCTGCATAAAATTATTCTATACTAGGTTTTGTGGTTTCTTGCTGACACGGTAAATTATGTTTAAAGAGAAAGAATATTTACCAGTGGAAGGATCTGTAGACATTGAAGAGAGACTTATTTTCAGGTGGTTTCTTTTTGTAGTCTGCAGAAGCAAACTGTTCAGCACTCTTCTTGGTCTTGTGACTTTTGTTATAATATGTTATTCAGCAAACTTGCATACATTTTTTAATGAAATAACGTTGTAACAGAAAGAATGATTCTCTAACTTGGGTATGTAATATTCAGACATAATTATATATTATCCATTGTTTGAGGTATACCTGATACATACATTGTTTCAGGAGTTGGATCATCTACAGTCTTCATGTTTGGTTTTCCATTATATTTACAGAATATTTGAATTACTTCGGTTAATCTTACAGAAATAAATTTTGAAACATGAATTGGAATGAGCTGGCTCAGATTAAGTCAAATTCTGGTCTGTTATTTGAATTGTAGTCTTCTATATTTTGACATTCCGTAGTCTTATATGTTATCATTATTCCAGAGGAACCTTCTGCATCTTATCATTAGGGTAGAATATGGAGCTGGCAGGTTCATTGAAAACGTTGACAATTACTTACTATCCTTTATGCTGAAGATGGAGGCAACAGCTTACTCTAGTATGTTGGTAATTGCCTACCAGGCTGCACAGTATCCCTCAGAAGACAGCCTAAATTCTCACTACTATAAAATCCTCATGTTTTTGGTATGTTAACAGTGTTGAACCTGCTGGTTCATATAGAAATAATGTAGTATATTTTAATTTTTATTATATTTACTTTCTTTTTGGCTGGAACCAGAATAAAATTTGGAACTTGTTTCAGTACGGTGGTCTTGGTTTCATTCAGAAAGGGTAAGCCTACTTTTAAATAGAAAGTACATATAAGTTATGATATAATGATGACACAGGAATAGAGCAAGTCACAAAATATTATTTATGTTAGACATATCTCAGAATGTGGACAATGCCAACATGCTCATTTTGTAAAGTGAAAACATTTGTTAATAAGTAGTGATTAAGGCAGGAGCACATGCCTGCAGAAACCTTGGATCCCACATCTTGGACTTTCTTAATGTAGATAGACTGAGAAAAGAAAAAACTGAATTAAATTTTGATATTTGAACCCATACAGGCAAGTGATTTCAAGTAGTGAGCTACAAAACTGCTGTACATCTTACAAACTATGGGTATGTTTTTTTTTTATGATAATACTCTGATTTGTATGAAAGTTTATTTTCTGCTTTAAAATATCCACTAAGGAATTTAATTACTCTTGAGACAAGCCAGTAATAGTTCATAATTCTGAATGAAAGAACTTTGACTTCTGTCAAAGTAGTCTTTAAAAAAAGAGCGGAAAAGCCCATACATTTTTTATTGCTCTGTACCTCCCCCCACCCAAATTTTAATTTGTGAAGGATTTCAAAATTCTGTTACTTTTTCTTGTTGTGAACATTTTTCAATTTGAAGAATATTTAACAAGATAGGACTATTTCCTGTAGGTCTGTGGCAATACCATATTCGTAACATTGTGTTTGGAGACTGATCTTGTTTTCAGGTGATGAGTTGTCACTATATGACATTTATTATTTCGTTTTATGTTTATTGACTTTCTTACTGCAACTGCACATTTTTATCATAAAAATGAGTCACATTATGTTTTATATTGAGAGTCAAAACAAAACCTACCAGATTCTTGTTGGTCAGTAAGTGATAGGTTCTGTGGTAGTCAGTACTTTCTGAATGGGCTTCTAGCTGCAACATTCCCACTAGCACTAAATATAATTTATCCCACCATGACTCAGTTATCAGAGCCTTATCAGAGGAATTGTGTTTGTGACATATAATGACTCTTCCCACTCTGGCATCATATTCAGGCAGAAGATTTTATTCTTTTTATTCATAAAAGGTTATTCTATATTGTTTGTTACAAACTTTAGACACACCAAATTCTGTCTTGTGATTCAGAAGAGAATGGATGCAAAATGTTGAAACACTGAGCTGATACAGTCCTACTAACTTAATAGAGGGAATCCTTTTTGAGAAGTTAACAGTTGCTCAGGTATACAAGAAGTTTCCTGCCACTTATATAACCTGGAGGTTTGTTACTGTGTTCACAAAAGCTCACAACTGGACCTCATCCTGTGTCAGATGAATCCAGTCCATATCCTCACATGCTATTAATTCAATGTGTTATTTTCCTTTCTTCTTTCCCAAGTGATCTCTTCCCTCAAATTTCTGGCAAAAATTTTATATGTCTTTCCAGTGTTGCCTAAATGACTGTCATTCTAATAATAGTTGGAAATATACAAATTATGGGGCACCTCATTATTGAATTTCAGAAGGCTGTGGTTATTTTCTCTGCTAGTTTAAATATTCTCCCCAGCACCCTGTTCTCAAAATCTCTCAATCAATGTTTCTTCCTTTTTAGAGTGGGAGACTAAGTTTCATACCTATAAAATATAACAAGCAAAATTATAAATATCTGTATCTTAATAGCTTGTTTGAATTTCTGCCTTTGTAGGTAAGAGATAGGAAGACAAAACATTCTGAACTAAATGGTAACAAGCTCCCTGAGATTTACCCAGCTCTTTATTCCTTTATCTTTTTGGGTGTACTTTTGAGTTGTTCCTGTTATCAATACTTGAGTTCTGCTACAGGACACAGTTCTCCCATTAAGACTGTCAGACTGAAACCTGATGGAAAGAAGTTGCTTAGGGAGATGTCCAGAAGGTGGAAAGATACCGTGTACAGGCTAGTTAGGTCTGTTAAACCTCATTCCAGGATTAGTGGATTTTTGACTTTGTCCAGCATCCAGTATCCTAAAAACTAGAGAACACAACGTTTTGGAAACTGGATCTGTTTCTGTCTCCAGGTGAGGGGAAGATATGTACTCTGTTGGGTCCCTTAGAAAGAAAAAGTCCAAAAATAAGGTACTTCTGAGTGTTAAGCACCATCATCAGAACCCTTTAGAATCTGCTAATTCCAGGTGTCATGGCAGTCTCAGAAACAATATTCTGTTCTCTGGGTGAAGTCACACACACAGCTGGAAGAGTCAGATGATGTGCAGTGAGGTGAAGCAGATGAGTCTGCTGTCTGGCTTTGTGTAGAACAAATCATATAAGGGCTGTATTACACTTTAAAACACCTATCTGGGAAATGTTGCATTTTAAATCTAGAATCTGAAATGAAAAGAACTGAAAACCAGAGAGCAATTTTATGGAACATTCACATATCTTTGTCATAAGTTTATATGACCCAGCAAAATATTGATGTGTTCTCAGCATGATTGCTGTCGCAGGTAGCGTTTTTTTATTCTACTGGCTTCGTATTGAGAGTTACCTCGACCACACTGCTGTTTCCCCCACTTTCTCTTTTGTTTATTTAGTTGCCACCACTTGTTCTGTGAGCACAGTGAGGCTGATGATGAAAAATATATTGTGTATAATGGCCCATATTCAGAAATTTACAAAATTTTTGTTCAGGTATAGAGAAGGCCACTGACTGCATCTTTCCACTCCCATTTTGTTGAACATTGCTTGAAATACTTAAATCAAGTGTGGTGAATGTAAGCACACATGTTGGCTGTTGTCTGAAGTCTTTATGGAACTGTCATACACTGTATGCCCTCCAAACTGAGCATGCTAATTCTGTCTATTAATACATCTCAGACAGGGAGCTTCACTGACTTGGCTCTGTCATAGTTTCTCTCCAGGCAAATGCTGTAATGGTACTTTCATATATGCCATGATTGCTCCAAAGTCCTATGAAGGAACTTCAAATAGGAAGAATACCATCTTCTGGGATGTGGCGCCATGTAGATCTTGTCTGAACTGACATTTTGGAGGAACATCGGTTCAGACGATCTAAAAGGCGCCACATCCCAGATACCATTCTACATAGTCACTGCTGTGAAAACCTCATATCTTCAAATAGGACATTGGCACTCCCAAATGCATTAATGACATGTTCAGATAAGACATGATCACTGCCAAATGGTGTAATGATACCTTCAAATAGGACATGATAACTCTAAAATTCTGTAGTCATACCTTTAACCATGACATGATCATTCCAGAAATGTTGTAATGGTACCTTCTCATAGGATATGAGCACTACCAGTCAGTCATGTTTATTCTTACAACTCATTTGATGTTACATAAAGTTTCCAGTTACACATTTGTACAAGGAATACGGATCTGGACGAGAAAGATGAGTAATTTTTTCAGTAATGCTTATTAGAAATAATTCAGTACAGATGCAAGTGAATACACACAACTATGGAAAACATTTCCTGTGGACACTAGTCTTAGCTTATTGAATGCAGAAAGAAATGACACATGGAAATCTTAAAAATATTTTGTTATGCAAAAATTGGATTTCAAATTATTGGATGTTATGAGAATCTATTAGTCTCCCCCCCTCCCCCAAAATAAGATTAAATTTCAGGATATAAGCTGTTTCAAGCCCAGAAATGGTAAAAAAATAAGCACAGGACATGGAATAGGTATAATGCTGGAAGGGTTTGCGTCTACAGACACTCCATGAAGCGGGATGCCTTTGTATTTGTAGCGTGTACTTCAGTTCCATGTAAATGCATTGTCATTGTGTTATCTCTGTACAGTGATGCATTATGCAATGTACGTGAAATGTGCTTGCAGATTCTGTAATAGTGGCAGCACAATAAAAGAATCCTCCAGTGGAATGTGACTACTGTTTGTACTGACATCATTAATTCTCCTTAAATATATTGTTCTAACAGACAATTTGAGGATTTCACAGGAGTTCAGTACTGATGTTAATCCTGCTTTTGGGGTGGTGACACCTTGTAGAACTGGGCTGTATTGTCTCCATATTTGAGATGATGTGACTACCTCACAGCCCTTGTTACTTAACAGTATGTGTTTACCATTTGGGTGGAAAGAAAGCCAATAAAAAGTGAAACAAGAAGAGTAAATTTTTGTCTCAGGACTAAAAGGGAACAATGTGCGGGAAACTTATATGGAAGATCTGGGAAAGGAAAAAGAGCACAAAAAATACTAAAAGGTCAAATAGTCCAATAAATGGGATGAAATCAGATCTAAAGGAGCGATGCAGATGTGTCGGGAAGAAACATGGAGTTATAGGTTGTGAAAAAAAAACAAGTCAATTTGTTCAGTGCCACTTCAACTGTTTACCGTTAATGGATATATTTTATTTTGAGGGGGATCGTGAATAATTTTATTTACATTGGCTTTTGGTAGGCTGTAATGTTGGCAACTGATTTGTGCTCATCTTGCATTGCCTACATGTGCCAGCAGAAAAAAAAAATAGCACCCCTGTTTTGCTTTCAGGAGGTTCTGGGTCCAGATTTTGGTGTGAAGACTGACTATCCCCAGAAACTTTATGTATTTACCCAGGCGGATGCTGAGGAGGTTTCTTCAATTAAGGCATAAACGTTTCCATATTTTTCTACATTCATTATTCATGGATCCTATTATTTGATGCTGTATACTCAAAGCAATCAATATGTCATTAAATGATCCAGGATTAAATGTCTCATACCGCCTGCATGGACCTCTTGAATTTGAAACATTTTTATTTTGTCTGTTATAAATATTAGATTACATACACAGCAGCTAAAGGTGTTGTGTCCTAAATGACGTGACGTTTCAGAACACTTTCTATATTGCAACAGTGTGCTTTTGTGGAATAAGTATTATAACTATGTTTACAATACATGTATGGTAATTAAGCACCAGCCATGATGGCGTATATGGGTGTAGAGGTATCGCTCCATGCACTCTTAATCTTGGCATTAGGTGTGGATGGTCGGCTACGCGCTTTAGCCTTTTTAATTCAGTGAAAAAACCACCGGTACACACTGAAAAGCAGGTTTGTCTGAACATTCTTTACCCTGACGGGAATACCGATTACTCGCAACTTTAGTCTGTGGATAATCGCTGCACCGTTGAAACTACGCTGACTTCTGTTTACAGAATGAGAAATTTTATAATTCAGCTTACATGAAGAATGCGAATAAAACATGAGCAATTGCAGTTTCGTAGCTTAACTACTACATGTTCTGCCTCCCTGGTTCACTACTATGAAGCACGTGTATAAATCTAAATTAATACCGTCGTATTAATTTTTCTCAAACATAAACTACCCATCATCTTCGTTGCTTTCTATTGCGATTTGACTGCCCTCCGGTCTCTTCAAGGCAATCATTCCGTTGCGAAATTTCCCTTTGGATTCCCAACGCTAATAATTGTCATCACGAAGATAAATTTCGTTGTGCTAAAGGAAAGTAGTCAAGTGCTGATTTGTTGTTTTGAAACGCGGTGAGCAGCGGTGAGAGAACACGAAGACAAAATGGCTGATAGGAGAAAATATGTAAAGGATGAGAAGGATCGTGATGGTGGAGATGTCAAACCGAAACTCGATGATCCACCGAATTCCAGATTGTTCATAGTTTGTAATAAAAATATTACCGAAGAGGAATTTCGAAGTGCCTTCGAGAAATATGGAACGATTGAAGAAATATGGGTCGTTAGAGACAGAAACACAGGAGATCCAAAAGGTAACCAAATAATGTTAGTTAGATGTGTAGATTGTTATATTGTCGTTTTTGTGCTAGGCACTATATTAGACATTTGTTTTAGGTGTTACCTATATCAAGTTTTCAAAGACTTCAGAAGCTGCCCTTGCACTGGAAGAAATGAATGGGTGTTGTATAGGTTCACACCCAAGACCTTTGAAAGTCATGATTGCACATAGGTAAGCGTCACAAATTCATTGCTGATTGACTTGCCTTACGTCAGTCATTGAAATGGCGTATTATCGCCAGTGTATTTGTAGTATTTGTTTATTCATAATAGTAATGTGTTGTCAAATTAAATTTTGATGCAGTTGTGCTACATTAGCATCACAGATATCTGCGTGTGATGTTTTTGGAAAATGGAATATGACTAACAGATTTGAATAATTACATAAACACTGTATTTCTTTGGATTGAATGTTGTAATTACTGGAAGAAATGTAGTGGTCATCAGCTGACATCAGATTGAAATGACTGTAGTCACAAATAGAAATGTATTGCTATTTTGTAATGCCAGGGATACTTGGATATATCTCTGGCGATTCCATGTTAATGTTGATATACAGGGTGTCCCAGGAGGAATGGACCAAACTTCGGAAGGGTGTTCCTTATGTTAAAGTATGCTGATATAACCCAAAACACCTATGTCCAAAGTTGAACGGTTACGGAGATAATGGCCCAAGAAAAGTGTGGTCTTCTGGCAGGTCCACGCACTGTACCTCTCAGCTGAGAGGCCTTATCTATGTTTGTCCTTGAGTGCCGTGATTCACCCTAGCCGAACGTATGTGGTTGGCTTTATCAGAACGCGCAGTCAGCACGTTACGTCAGTGCTTGCCATTCATGTGTCATGTATAGTGCTTGGAAACCCCAAGGACAATTATGACATGGCAAGCGAGTATTTTGTACTTCAATTTTATGGCTTCATGTTATTCACAAGTTAGTTTGATGTTACGTACATTATTAACATTACAGAATCCACATATTCCTGCCAGTTTTAATATGTATTTTGTAATCAACAAGTGTGCAACGCCGGTCAAAGTTTGACACTTCTCTGGCCATTATCTCTGTAACCGTTCAACTTTGGACATAGGTGTTTTGGTTATATCGGCATACTTTAACATAAGGAACACCCTCCCGAAATTTGGTCCATTCCTCCTGGGACACTCTGTATATCTTATATTAATTATGACCACGTGGGGGGAATGTTGCATCTCCTTTGTTTGTGGACTTTGAATGTGGAAGATTCACCTGTTATTTTCTTCCACAAAATACTGACCCACATGAGAAGTTTGAGATTGGGAAGTGGAAAAGTGTGCGCTGAATTGAACAAAGCCCTGAACATGCAAGCTTTGATCTTAGTGGTAGACTAGTTTGTGCCATAATTCTGGAAGCATTGTGTTACATTATTTTTGTTTGTTGTAGGTTGCTGTTAATTTCTTAGCAGTAATTTCATCTACAAGGTTCTAATACCACTGGTGATATTTACGTTACAGTATGTAAAGTTGTGTACTACAAAATGTTTGTAGAGGTTAGAGGTTTGTTGTTAACAAGGAACATTAAATTGTACTGTGTAATGTCTAGAAATATATAACCATTTTGGAACCTACTTTCATAGAAGAACATGTCTGAAGTTGGTATATGGGAGTGAATGCTGAAACAGCAGTTGTGTGACATGAACATAATATCATCATTTGTTCAAATTTAGAATGTAACTGCCAGTTTGCCTTATCAGCCCCCATTATAGCCTTGGAGGTATACGGTTTTATCTGATTTTAATCTGGTTCAAGTATTGGACTTTAACTTCAAATATGTTTAGGTGTACAAAATTGTCAAACCTGACATGCCTCAAAATATACACAAATTGTTGAGGCCAGCTGTTACTTGGCTCCATATTGTATTACTATTTCTTTTTCAGTCGTGATCAGGGCTCAAAGCGTGAAATGAACGAGGAAGAAAGATTATTACGATTATTCTGTGTTGTACCCAAAACAACAACTGATCAGATGTTGCGAGATCATTTCAAGCAGTTTGGAGATATAGATTATGTTTCTGTTGTTAAGGATAGGGAAACTAAGGAAAGCAAAGGATTTGCGTACGTGAAGTTTCACAAGTAAGTATTGTGTATGATTTACCATGCCTTCTATCTAAGGTCACATGGTGGGCAAAAACCACTAACATACATATCACATGTACACATCACATATACACATGTACATGCATGTTAATAGATGTAATTCATAATTTCATTACAGTACATTTTTAAATCTGTTCTTTTGTCTGTGGAATTTAATTGAATAAAATATTAATGTTACGTATTCTGCATGCTTTACATAAATATTTCACCCATAGCAGTGAAAGAATGTGAACCCTGTTTGTTTGATATTGATGTTATTAGATGCACATGATTGTGTTTTATGAATGTAATATGTTTACTTTAAGCCTCTTATCCTTGCCTAATACAGAGATGATTGGGATGATGCAGACTTTGTTGGAAGCATTAGCACAATGCAGAAGGTCGTTGTTTTACCACACCTCATTATACTGTCACAGCTTTGATTATGTCTCCCAAAATGATTAGATATATTTTATGTCATGTAGATATCTGTGAAATATTTTAGTTACAATATGAGAGACTATTGTAATTTGCTTGCTGTAGGGTGCAGGTAGTCCACACTGGGTGGGCTGTATGTGTTTGGTTTTTCTAACTTTGGGATTATTTTGTTTAAACACCAAAACACCCCATTTATCTCCTCAACTACAGATTGTCAGAAATTCTGCCAATTTATAATATAGATACCTTGTAATGTGTGTACAAAGGCATTGCACTATAACTGAATAGCAAACAATGCAAAATAACCCATATGTAAACATTTTCCAGTGTTGTGAAAGAGCATATAAATTAGGGTACTTGTATATTACCTGATGATAGTCAAAAGGCTGAAATGTGTTCTAAACTTTTAACATATGGCAAATCTGTACCTAGATTGTGTTGAAAGTTATGTATGTATATGCTTGTGAACAGATTTTAATGACATTTGGTAAAGAATTCTCACAAAAAGTTACAGACCTAATTTAATATTGGTCAAAATTTTGGAGCATAATGTTACTGTGGTTTAGCGTGTATTTAAAAAAAACATTGAGTAAGTATGAAAACATTTAAAATAAAAGCTGTGACCACTAATGAGCTGAATATTATGAAGTTTTCATGTAACTTATTTTGAAGCTAGTGACCATCAGGTATATAATTGAACTTGATGAATATGTATATTCATTCATTCATTTATTCACATTCCATAAAATCCTTACATGGTTTAAACAACCGAACAGATATAGAAATCGTCAAGTAGTATGAACTCATCTTGCTTATAATGAAGCAGTTGTCAATATGTTTACAATATAAAACAATTTGAAAAGTTTGCACAGTGTCACAGTAATCAATATGCAATATGAAATAAGGGTGATAAGTTATATGGATAATAATATTGACAACTAATCAGATAAGAAGTATTATTACAGATAAAATGAAGTTACTTGGTCAGTTTCACATCATTCTTTTCATAAAATCCTTACACAGTTATACAACCAACAGATATAGAAATCGTCCAGTAGTATAAACTCATCTTGCTTATAAGTCAAGCAGTTGTCAATATGTTTGTAATATAAATCAAATTAAAAAGTTAAATATATAAATTACCCTTTGCATAATGTTGCCATTGTCATCTATTAAAATATTCCTCCAATGTATAAAAGGAGTTCACTGCAGTTTTGTTTTACAGGGTATCACATGCTGCTAAAGCATTTGAGGGCTGTGATCGATCATACAAAGCTGTGTTTGCAGAGCCCAAGAAGCAGAAGAATCCTTATGATATATATGACCGCTTCAGTGGACCACCATCAACTGTTACATCTTTTGATTCTCCTCTCTCACCATTCAGTTCCAGTATGTATTATACTAAGGTCATTAGTTCCAGATTTGGCGTATCAAAGGGATTTCCGTTTTTATGTGATTATGGCAGAACATTAGTACTTTTAATTTTTGAATGTAAAATGTCCGTTGACTTTTTCTTATCTTACAAATTATGTCTCTTCAATTTACATGCATTTTTCAGCCAGAATAATTCATGATTGGGACAGTTGTGGCAATATTTATTTTCAGAATTTTTTTTTTATTTTATGTTGACCCCAGTTGCAAATGTGTTTATCATCTGCAGTAACATAAAATGTGTTTGGTGTGGAATCTTTATACATTGTGTAAATTAAGAGTGATTGAATGTGCAGAAGAAAACTGGAACAGAGCAAAAGGAAAAAAGTTTGCTATTTGTGAAAATGTGACAGATTGGAGATACTGGAAAACTTTGTCCTGAAAACAGTCTTGTTCAGTTGATCATTTCAGCTCCCAAAGACAGAATGTCTGAAGATCGAAAGAGACTGAATATGTGAAGTATTAACAATAGGTGTAGTGTTTCACAGTAAAAGCTTCTGAAATATGCTACTGTGTTCATATTCCTCAGATAATTCAAAGAAAGTGGGAAGGAACAAATCAGACTTCTGTTCATGGTAAGACCAACATATATTGTATCAAGATCAGTTCATTATCAGTTTCACATTGTTTTGGGATGAAAATAGCTATACAGAACCATATAAGGGGTGGAATTCCCATGGACAATATACAATACAGGCCACAAAAGTTAAACATTGCTGTTAAATATATATAAACAAACTCACTGAATAACTGCCATACACAACAGTACCATAACTTCTTTATGAGTTGTTACAAAAGAGGAGGAGCAAACTAAATTATGGGAATGGCAAAGTATAAGTATTCACATGTTACACACACATCAGAATGAAAGAATCAAAATTCTGGTAGTAAAATAAACAATGGGGAGGGCACAGTAGAAGTTTCATCAAAGTATATGTTAGTATCTCATCACCAGAATGCAGGACAAAATCATGGCATGAAGATGGCTAACAGATCCTTTGAAAATGTGGCACAGTTCAGATATTCGGGAGCAACAGTAATAAAACAAAATTTTATTTAGGAGGAAATGAAGAGATTGAATATGGGTAATACTTGCTACTATTCAGTACAGAATAAGGGTTCTGTCTTCTTGCCTGCTGTGTAAAACATAAAAATTAGAATATAAAGACCATGATTTTGCCTATGGTTCTGTATGGGTGTGAAACATGGTCTTGACATTATTATTTAAACCAAAGAGAGATGAAGTGACAGGAGGGTGGAGAAAACTGCATAATGAGGATCTTTATAACTTATATTCTTATCCAAGCATAATTAGAACGATCAAGTGTAGGATGTTGGTGGGAAGGCCAGAAGGAAAGATACCACTAGAAAGACCAAGACGTATGTGGGTGGATAATATTAAAATGAATTTCAGAGAGATAGGATGGGGTGGTATGGACTGGCTTGATCTGGCTTAGGACAGGGACCAGTGGAGGGCTCTTGTGAACGTGGTAATGAACTTCTGGTTCCCTAAAATGCTGGGAAGTTCTTGAGTAGCTGCACAACTGGTGGCTTCTCAAGAAGGGCTTAGCTCCTTGAAGTTAGTCTACATTTGGTATTGAACTCTAGACCTTATACATTTTTATTTTATGTTCCCCCACCCCACATTTAAAGTGGAAAAGGAAATGTGTACCCTGCTGTAAGATGAGATGAGTATGTAATTCAAAAACTTGTGTTACTCTCGTGTCACTGCTACCATTAGTGCTTTGCTAGAGTAAATTCTATAGCTGAAAATTTTCTCTTGTCCTGTATCTTTGGTAACTAATATGATGTGAAGAATTGTGAATTGTAACTCTTTTTCTTCTGAGAGTGACTGGGAACAAAAAAGAGGTGACTGAAATGGAAAGGTAATGTATGTAATTTCCATTTCTTAAGACTGAACATATCTCAATGTTGGGTGTACCACTGGATTAGATGAGATTTTCCTGTAGTGAATGTCAGAATGTTACCTTGTCAACATAAGATTAAAGCAGAATGGAAACCATGTTGATATATATATTTCTCTGTTTGATCAGAAGTAGCAAGTTTCAGCAATCCAGAAGGCTACACTTCACTTCGAGTGATTGCATCACCAAGCTTGAATCAGGATCAGTTGTGGAGGCTGTTTGACATTGTCCCTGGCTTGGATTTCCTTCATCTTGATACCAAGTCTAGACTTGTACGTAACATAGTAACTGCTTATGCTGCATTGATTTCACACACCAAAAATATTTCAAATACAATGGAATATGTCGTGTGGATTTGATTAGTCATAGCGTGTTTGCTGAGGATGAAGTGGCCAGTTATTCAAATACAGCTGTGAATCTTGCATTATGTTCATAATGAGTAACATCACCTATGCTGCATTATAGTATATTGTTTTATTTTAATGACTTGTAAGTTTGTAATTGTATCCCGCAATTGGATCTGTCATTCAGGACCCAGATCTGCTTCCACAGCAATAGTTTTCATGTGGTTTTTTACTGTCAGATGAAGATATATTAAAAAAACAATTGTAATGATGTTGCATGAGATAATGGTAACACAGTACATGGATGGACCACTACATGCAATGGTTGAATATAGTGTTCTCTCATCAGGTGGCTCTGTTATCAGCCATTGTCATGAGAAATTCTTGTTTAGAAGTGGTTCTTTAAATCTGTATTTTGTGTTTTTTTTATATTAGATTTAATGGTATTATGATTGGATTTTTAGTACACAGAGCTCCTAGTATTAAAACATAAAATTGGAGGGCAGCTGTATCATTAAAATACTAGATTTCGTACTAAAATCAATTTTCTTGGTGTTAAAATTGAGAAATTTAGTTGTATAAGAAATGCAGTTGGACCCCCCCCCCCACAATTAAACGCTTATAATGTACTGATTTTTTTCCTTTATTGTATTGTTCTTAATGTTACCCTTAATTCCTGGTACCTCCAAGTATGGCATTGTTGGTTTCCCTTAGCTTGGACTTTGGCAGCTGCATTAGCCCTAAGGTGCTAAGTGACACTTCATTTTATTATTTTCCCAAATCAGAATTTGAGTTTGCCATCTTGGTAGAGGATTACTTGGGTCCCCTAAATAATATCCATATTCATTGAGTTGCAGTTGTGATTCCTGTTTATTCAGGGCAAGGGGCAGGCAATAGTTGTATATGGCAGTCCACAGGCAGCAGCATATGCCAAGGAGAAACTGCATGGGTTTGAGTACCCACCAGGACAGCGACTGATTGTGAAGCCTGAAATAAATCTTCATAATGACTTGCCTCTGTAAGTGAGAAAAATAGAACAGTATTGTGTATAAGTTTTGAATTTCCATATTGTCTTGTTTTTCTCTTCATATTCAGTAGGATAGCAAATACAATTCAGGAACAGACCTTCATTTAACAGTTGTGATAGAGAACAGTTCTACAGAGATCAGTATTCAAAAACATTGCTGTTTGTTTATGTTGGTATTTCGTTTTTCATAGTCTCTGAGTTTAATAATTACTGGTATTACAAATATATTTGTGAGGCTGAATTCAGTCTGTCTTGATAGACATGTGGCAGAACACAGTTTATTTTCATGCCTCTGTACTGAATATACACTGTCTTCTTTTCATAGGTCACATCTTTCTAGAGGGAGTCCAATGGGGAGGAATCCATATGCTGGTGCATCTTCCCCTCGAATACCCTCCAATGTTGGGCCTCCCACAACTATAGCTCGTAATTCAGGTCTTCAGACAGATCTTGCAACTCTTGCTGAAACTATTGCACAGGCCACATCCATCATTCAAGCAGCTGGCCTCACCCAAGGTAATATATCCAGTGACAGTCTTTTGACCATTGTAGCCTCTTTCCAGAATGGTGAAGGAGTCCCCCTCTGAGGTGTCTGTTTCTTTATAGTGATATTGTAGCTTGTAGAGTGCCGTTACTGGGTTACAGCACTGTAAACAACTTACCTGTGTAAATTGATTGCACACGCAACAGGGGAGCACATCACATCTTTGGTGATGTCGCGCAACAGTAGGAGAGCTGTGGCAAGTGGTGGGGCCACGTGGTCCAGCACCAGGCAGACAGTGCTGCTGCAATAGAACACGTGATACCATGCCACCCACATCAGCAGAGGAACAGAGTTTTCTGTTGAGTCTGCTTAGAGGCAATATCCCTTGACAGAATTGAGTTCACTTAGTGGATTGGAGTCAAGTCGATTTGAGAGTCTTCAGATGGCAGTCAGAAGAGTAGGAGTTAGTTGTGAGACAGTTGCCAGCCAGTAAGGACATGAACATGGAAGCTGAGTAAGCTATGGTGTTGGAAGACGACAACCGATGAAGATATAGCAGACCGAGAAGACTTAGTGCCTACTGTAGTGAATTGTAGTGTGTGTGTGAATTAGTGATAGTGCTCTAGTTACTTGTACAAGGTTCTGTCGGAATGTTCCTGGAACTGTTATTGTTATAACTGCCTCGGTGAAGGAAGATGAGAGGAGAGGCCAAGGTCACACTTCCACAAGCCTATTGCATCTGTCTGCCATGTAACACCACTCTGTGAACATGCATTCTTTTACACGAGTGCTTTTTCGACTTAGTATTTCATTTTGTATGCAATGGATGGCAACATTCAGCAACATGTCTGTATCAAATTTTGGTTAAAGCTAGGTAAAGATGCTACTGAAACACTTCAAATGCTTTGTGAGGCTCTTGGAGAGCATTCTCTAAGCCGGAAAGCAGTTTCTGAATGGCATTCACATTTCAAGGCCGGTCAGGTGTCGGTTGAAGATGACAAACGTTCAGGGCAACCAAGCACCAGCAAAATGACAGAGAATGTTGAAAAATTCGAGAACTCATCCCCGAAGATGATCGCCAAACAATCCATGAGCTGGCAGACACCGTTGAGATCAGTTATGGAGTTTGCCAGGAGATCTTAACAGAAAGTTTGAACATGTGTCACTTTGCCGCAAAGTTTGTTTATAACTCTGGACAGATGATCAAAAGCAGCAGCATGTTAATGTGTGTCTTGAGCTACAAGAGAGGCCTAACTAGGACCCAGCTTTCACTCATGTCTCTAGGATCATAACGGGTGACAAAAGTCGGATTTGTGGTTGTGATCCAGAAACAAAACAATAATTGTTGCAGTGGAAGAACCCACAATCACCAAGAGCAAATCAGGCGCTGCATGTCCTGAGTTCAACAAAGAGCATGGTCATTATTTTTTTTAGATGTGAAGGAGATTGTTCACCATAAATTTGTTCCTCCTAATACTGTGGTCAAGTGTGATGGTTACTGTCACATTTTGAGATGCTTGAAAGAAAATGTGTGACAAAAAAGACCAGAACTTTAGCACAACTGCAGCTGGCTCCTTCATCATGACAGTGTGCCCACCCACACATCCCCGAAAACAGTTGAGTGTATGAGTAACAAGAACATGGTTATCACTTCCCATCCTCCCTTCTGGCCGGACTTAGCCCCATGTGATTTCGCCTTGTTTCCTAAATTGAAGATAAATCTGAAGGGATGACTTTTTGGAATGGTATTTGACATCCAAAGGAATCACAAGCAGTACTTGAGAGCTTTAAGAAAAATTACTTCCACGATGCTTTTGTACCGTGGAAAAAACAATGGGATCGCTGTATATGTTCCCAAGGAGACCATTTTGAAGGAGATGACAGCCAAAATTGATTAAGTTAACCCAGCATTTTTTGACCAAGTCCTGGAACTTTCCAGTAGCAGTTACAAGCTGTAAGTGTTCAATAAATCCATTTACCAATCCAAACCCCATCTGTAGTTACTAATATCACATGGCAATATAAAGATTGTAGCTGGTAAAGGAGTAGAGCGCACCCAGAATTTATCAACCCTGATCCGCAGAAGATACACATTTCTGCTTTCATAAGGAGCGAATTTGAAAGTCTGTATTTGTAGTTTCATGTAAAGTGGTTATCTGAGTTGTTCATTGGGGAGCAATCTGAGTAGTTTGTCTCAGTGTAATGCTGTTTATTTTAATTGTGTTTGGGATAGTGGATTTTCTCAGAGAAGGTTGCAGTAACTGTTTTGAAATAGGTCATTTCAACTTCCTCATCTATCTCTCAACTAAATTCTATATAGTCATCTTTCATCTCTGTTATAAGAAGTTGTGAGCAATCAGATGAGGACAGGTCATTATGTCTACTGCTGGAAAAGATGCACGATATAATAATCATGACATATATCAAGACGTTGTGCCATTGTTGACTTTGAGGGATTACAACCCTTGAAAAATCTCAGGATAACTAACATTCAAATCAGGAACCTGAAAAGATGGTTCCATGTAATTGCATAGTGATATGCTCAGAGATTAGTTTTCTCACTTATCATGTAGTGTGTGATGTGTCGCAATGTGTGTGTTCCGTTCGGCAGGTGGAGCAAACAGTGCAGGACAGACACGTGAAACGTATGACCCTACATACTGCTCGGTTAAACTCCCTGAACCTCAGCCGCTTGCACCTATGGATGCTGAAACTGTTGAAAGGTATGTAGGTGCTTCAGGTTACTGGGTTGTTTCATTTTCAGTGTCATCATAATTCATGTATTTCTCCGCTATTGTGGGTCATTATATTAGGAAGTCTTTTCTGCTCCTCTCTATACACAGTCTTTACTCTTATTTGCCTCCAGACTATTCCCTGTTTTCTCAGTTTACCGTTTTACCAAGATGCTCGTGGTATTTTGCCTTCCAAGATGTTTTTATTTCATATCTGAACTTTTCTTTGGATATTAATTTCCATTTGAGTATTTTCATTCTGTTATCTACAATAATTTATCTAAAAATCATACTGGATTCATCTCACCTTATTCTCTCTTCTGTTCATTCTTGTCAATCTTGGCAGGAGTCTGATAGTTGCCGCCTTCAATTTGTTTAGATCCTTGTTAGTCCAAGTCCATGTTTCATCTGCATGTACAGTGGACGCAATGTAGGAAGTCCTATGTAAGGTGATACCTTGTTTAAGATATTCAGATAATGTGAAGAAAGGATTCCCCTGTGAGGCACATGAATTTTAAGCCATGTAATATGTTCTCTGTATAAAAAGATTTCCTTTTTAAGTACAATTTTAGTATAATTAAAATAATATTTTACCTGCTTATTATGTTTTTCAGTAAAGCTGACTCGCTTGTTAAAAACTTCAGCTACATATAATAGATGATTATGGATGATTTGTCTTGAGTTGACTGGCGCTCAAGCACATGAAACTGAGCCAGACTTAATGGTCTTCCCTGTGTGGTGTTATCTGTCTTTCATTTCAGTAGTATTTAAAAACACTGACCCTAAGCAATCATCAGTCATTATTTCTGATGGTTTTATGGTTTCATTTTGTTTGTTGTTAATTTTTATATTTCATACTTTTCATCCAAATTTGAATATTTGCAGATTAACTGTTAATGGTCTATTACTGAATTTTCTGAGATCTACCATTTTACTTGTGAATCAGGTAAATCAGTGTCCATATTTATTATTAGAATAAATGGTAAGCAACATTTGACTACCCTCATGGAGCCAAGACCTTTTGAGAAGCTGCCAATTGTGCAGATACTCAAGAACTTTCCAACCTCCTTAGTAGCATCAGTTAAAAGTTTTTGTGTTTTTCTTTGTGGTATCTATATTATCATCCAGTAGATTCACATCCTCAGCATAGACCAGAAGCTGATGTGTCCCATTTAATTTCAGTCCCACCTGGTTTTCCTGGACCTTTCTAATGGCATATTCTAAAACAAAGTTGAAAAGCAGTGATGATAAATCATCTCCTTGTTTTAGACCATTCTGGATAGGAAAATTATCAGACAAATGTTTACCTCTACGGACTCTATTGTACATTTCGTTTGAATACATTTTAATCAGCCTAACTAGTTTCACTCCAACTCTATGAGAATATTGTACAATACTGCCCTCCTAATTTAATCATAGGCTTTCTTGACATCTGTGAATAGCTGATATACTATCTCATTGTACTCCAATTTTTTCTCCAGTATCTGACAAATGCAAAAGATTTGGTCAATAGTTGATCTGTTATGTTGATACCTACATTGATGATCCCCAGTAATTTCATCTATGTATGGACTTAACCTTGAGAGAATGTACTGGATAAGATATTGTATTAAATTGATAGCAGTGTCATCCCACAATAATTACTACAGTCAGTTTTATCGCCCATATTGTAAATTGCTATAGTAATAGACTCCATCCACTGATCAGGCAATTCTTCCTTATTCTAAAGAGAATTAATTAGCATATGGTTCTTAGAACATATGTTTCAGCTCCATCTTGAATCAATTCTGCCAGAATTTGATCACTACCTGTCAATCAGAAAGTTCCCGGACTAGGTCAAAAAACAAATGCTGGCTTAACTTACTCAATTTTGGCTGCCATCTCCTCCAATATAGTCCCTTTGGGAACATATGCAGCAATCCCATCATTTTTTCCATGCATCTAAAGCACCATGGAAATAATTTTCTTTAATGCTGTAAAGTACAGCTTTTGATTTCCTTTGGGTGTCAGACAATGTTTCAAAGTGTCCCTTCAGTTTTATTTTCAGTTTAGGAAACAAAGCAAAATTATAAGGGGCTAAGTCTGGCAAGTAGAGAGAATGGGAAATCATAACCATGTTGCTGTGAGTCACAAACTCTGTCGTTTTCAGGAACGTGTGGACGGGCGTTTTGTTGTGATGAAGCCAGTTGCAGTTGCGCACATTTTCACTCGTCCCAAAGCATCACAGTGAAAGTCAGAGTTAACCATAGTGTTAGGAGGAACAAATTCACAGTGAACAATCTGCTTCACATAAAAAAATGAGCATGCTCTTTGTTGAACTCTAGACCTGCTGTGCCTTTTTTGCTCTTTGTGATTGTGGCCTCTTCCACTGTGATGATTATTGCTTTGTTTCTGGATCATAACCATAAATCCAGATTTCATGACCTGTTATGATCTAGAGATATGAGTAAAAGTTGGGTCCTTGTTGGGCTTCTCTTGTAGCTCAAGACACATGTTTACGTGCCACTGCTTTTGATCATCTGTCAAGAGTTGGGGGAACAAACTACGTGGCATTGTGGCACATGTTCAAATTTTCTGTTAAAATCCCTGTTAAATTTTATAACTGATCCCAACGGTGTATACAGGCTCATGGATTGTTTGGCAACTGTGTTTCTTGGATGACTTCTCAAATTTTTCAACATTTTCTATCATTTTACTGGTGCTTTGTCAACCTGAACGTTCGTCGTCTTCAACTGACACTTGACCAGCCTTGAAGCATGAATGCCCCTCAAAAACTGCTATCCAGCTTAAAGAATGTTGTCCAAAAGCCTCACAAAGCATTTCAAGGGTTTCAGTAGCGGATTTACCAAGCTTCACGCGAAACTTTATGCAGGCGCGTTGCTCAGACTTGCCATCCATTGCAGACAAAATGAAACACGAAGTCCAAAAAGCACTGATATAAAAATAATGCATGTACACAGCGCATTGTCACATGGCTGACTGATGCAATAGGCTTGCAGAAGTGTTACCTTGGCCTCCCCTCTCATCTTCTTTCACTGAGACAGTTAACAACAGTAACAGTCTAGGAACTTTCTGATACAACCTCATATATCTTTTCAACTTTGCAGTAACAATTTCAACCTCAGAAGTACTATGATCAGGTACTAAAGGCTCAGCTGTATATATTTCTCTCTGCCTATCATCACTGACCCTATGAACATTCAGTGAACATTCAGTAGTTCTTCCGCCTATTCAAATTGTTGTGGGAATGTGCGAGAAGAACACTATGCTCATCCTTCACTAAGTTACTTCTAGGTTTGTAACCCCTCTTAAATTCAGGTATTCCTCTGTGGATGTCTCTGATGTTTTTGTTCTTAATGTTTGTTGTGAACTCATTAATTTTGTGTTTCAGATATTCCTGCCCTTTATTCCTGAAATTCCTGCTGGCTTCGCGTCTCACACTGTTCAGATTATCCCCATTTATTTCGTTTGGATCCTGTAATCGCAGCAGTTTGGCTTGTTTCCTTTTATATGATAATTTTGAGCATTCATCATCAAGCCATGGCTTACGGTTCTTCAGTTCATAATTCATTCATTCATTCATCTGTAATCTGTCAAGACAACAGGTCCACAGTCTCTTCCAAAACAGTTCCTCCACTTGATGCGATCTAGAGCTTTCTCCTTCAAATGAAAATATCCTCTTCTGTCCCCAAGGCCATCCAGCATCTTCTTACGTCTTCTTCCTTGTCTTCTGGTCACTTCTATCTGCCCCTTTATCTTTCCTTCAATAACTTCTTTTAGAAGGCAGTTACCGCGTAAGATATGACCAATCCAATTAGCCTTCCGTTTTCTTATTTCATGTAGGATATTCCTCTGCTCACTGACTCTAATTAACACTTCTTCATTTCTCACATAATCGGTCCAACTGATCTTCTCCATTCTTCTCCAACACCACATTTCGAAACTTTCCAGATGTTTCTGATCTACTGCCCTAAGTGTCCATGTTTCAGCCCCATACAGAGCTATGCTCCAAATGTAGCATTTCACTAGTTTCTTCCTCAAATTTAAGTCCAATTTGCTGGTAAAAAGATTCTTCTTCTTGCTAAATGCAGCTTTTGCCATGGCAATCCTGGATTTAATTTCACAAGTACACCTTCCATCATCTGTTAACAAGCTACCCAAATATTTAAAACATTTCACATTCTCCAGTTGTTTTTGGTCTATCTTTATTGTGACTGGGGTTGGTTGTCTCAAAATTTTCATTACTTTTGTTTTTTCCACATTCATTTCCATGCCATAGCACCTTCCAATTTTGATTAGTCTATCAATCATACCCTGTAGCACAGTTTCTTCCTTAGCCATTAACACAAGGTCATCTGCATATTTCACAGTTTGAATAATTGCCCTCCTAATTTGAAGTCTCCAAGCCTGTCCAGAGCTTCTTTGGTAAGGCATTTGCTGTACAAGTTGAACAAAATTGGTGATAAACAGCATCCTTGTCAAACTCCTCTTCCAATCTTCGCACTTCTTGTCTCTCCTCTGTTCAGTCGCACTCTAACTTTCTGATCCATGTACAATTTACTAATCAATCTTCTTTCACGCCAATCGATACCTGTTTCCTTTAGGATCTGCATTAATTTTGTCCAATTTACATGGTCAAATGCCTTCTGCCTGTCTATAAAGCAAGCACACAGTTCTTCATCTATCTCCAAAGTTCGTTCTGCTGTAATTCTCGTCATCCCAATTGCATCCATGGTTCCTTTTCCTCTTCTAAATCCAAACTGATCCTCTCCAAGTATATCCTCTCTATTCTTTTCAGTTCTTGTTTTAAGTATCTTTGCTATTATCTTTGCTGTATGTGCAGTAAGGCTTATTGTGCGATGGTTGCTGCATTTTGTAGCTTTTGTCTTTTTCTTTAAGGCAATCATTGTCACTTCTGTAAAGTCCTTGGGCCACTCCCCAGTTCATAAAAACATATGGAAAAATGCAAATAAAATTTTAACCATTAATAATAAGAAAAGAGAAACAGTTTTTATCAGGAAAGTGAACAACTACCCAAATATAACATGCCTGGAAATTGCCAAATGAACATCTTGGTGGCCATAATGGTACAGTAAGCTGTGACATGAATAATTTTTCAGTGAGAAATCACTATATTTAAATTTATTTTCTATTTTCTGTTTCATTAGATATGTAATTGTAGTGATGTAAGTGGTATTTCTGTACATTTTACTGCAATACACACTGTGAATATTTTTACATAGTGCTAGATCACCCATCATGCCCTTTATGAACATATACTTATGAGGTGTTCCCAAATAATTTTGAATTGCTTGGTCTGCTGGAAAACTTCATACGATTGTTGTACTGTACCAGCTGTAATGTGAGGTAGCTTTTATAGGAAATTGGAATAAAATCTGTTGAAATTTCTTTGGGAAGTTAAGGACAAAGTTCATCAGAAATGCCCAGATTGGAAAGAATTCTATATTTTTGGTGTGAAGCTAACCTTAGTAGAATAACAATATGCTTTTCCTGTGTAGATGAAATATTTTCAGCAAAATCTCTAATGAAATACAAAGTTTCTCAAAGTGTCTAATGTCTGTATTTCTTCAGCTGACAACAGAGCGTCATAATGGTCATTATCTGCTTCACCATGAAAAAACAGAGATACATTTCTTCCAATCACAACTTACTTGAGCAGTTATAACAGCCAGTGATAAGAGTATTTGACCTTTAGATGAAGACTAGACACTTAGAGATACTTTATAAATTTCAGTAATAGCTATTGTTTTAACGTTGCCATTACACACACAGTTTATTCCCATGTACATTTTGCAGTCTTCCCTTGTACTGATATCCAGCACTTTGTTGCTTTTCCAGGTTGTTCATTGTGTGCCACCCGGGCCCACCCCCAATGTTTGCAATGAGAGATGTATTTGGGCGTTTTGGGAATCTGATTGACGTATATATGTTGAGTGGAAAGATCTGTGGCTATGCAAAATATGCCAGCAAAGAGTCAGCTGAACAAGCTATGCAGGTAATTGTCTGCTGTTTGGAACACAATCACGATGCCAGTGTTCCAGCAGTCACTAAATATTTTAATAAACCTCTACATTATGGTACTATACAGTATTCTGTTAAGAGAGTGGAAGTAGATTTTTGGAAGGAAGTGTTGTAAGTATGGCTTTATGTGAAAGGCACATACACAGTCCTTGATTGTGCAGTATTATTTACAGTTTATGCCACTAAAATATACTAGAGCGTCAAATGAGATTCAGTGGAACAAATCATGTTATACTGAACACTTATAACTGTCATTGCAGACACTTCATGGGCAAGAAGTGTGTGGAATTCGATTGAAGGTGATGGCTGCTGATCCACGGAATGACGATCGCAGGAAGCGACTGCGTATGGATGACCATGATCCTTAGAGGTAAGTTAATGTCACTTAATTTGGCCATGTCTCAGTGTTATGACAGAGCATTGTTTTAGTGTGGATCTGTAGTGCATATTCTAAGCCCTTCATCCATTTTCACAGTACTGTTAGACACTGCAGTACTGTATGTGTTCACCTTATTTGCATGTTAATAATCAGTTGCTGGGTGAGTAATTGTGCATTGCTTACTTTATGCGCTTAATGAAGACAAGTGGAATAAGCAAAAGGTTATGCTTGAGAGCGTGAAAGTATTCAACAAAATGTGTGGCATTTTCTTCTCCCTCAGAAAGAAATCACAATCAGAATATGGTGTAATTAGATGTAACTGAAGTTGTAATATATAAACAATTTAATAAAATGTACATAATTCCGAATATAATCAGTATTGGTAGACATATAAAAGAGATATATTGTGTCTTTTTTTTTCTTTCATCGTTGTTAAATTTATGGATGTGTCTGCACATGTAAGTAACATAGATGTTGGTATTTGTTCCTTAACCATAAGTTAATAAATTAGGCAGTTGTGTGAGTCAGAAGAAATATATGTGTCTTGTCAGATCAAATTCTTCTCAAACCAAATCAGTAGTTTTTCCTGGTATAAGTATGAGGCATATAATTCAGTTGTGCTACTTCAGTCTCTGTTGTGAACCATTTTTTGACCTGCATGTTTGTATAATAGCAGCCAAGGCCAAGTCATCGTGTGTGGTTACATTAGTGTTTAAGGGTCCTTCATGGAATTATTTGTTTTGTAAATACACTGTTTTATGTGTGCTACGAGGTACACCTGATATGGATTTCAGAAGGTTTTATTTTGATGACAAGTAATGTGATGAATTGTAGAAAAATATTTTGTGATTATACAGACCAAATTGAAATGGCTAGGAACAGTGGACAGTGGTGGATTTTGTGGTTTCTCATGTTCTGTAACAACAGGGAGATTCATGTACAATAAAACACAGTTACCTATTCTGGGAAGACCATATACCTGGTAGTTTTTAAAATCTCTTTTATATATTGGTTAGCGCAGATGATTAGCAAATCATGATGTTAGCAGAAAGTAGAAGAGTGCACTTTTTATTATTCCATATCACAATTTGCTGTAAGAGATGAGAGATGATGTGTATTTAAATGACAATATGTGTCAATGCAATTTCAAGACTTATTTCACATTTTAATTCAGTTTGATTCCAGTGGAGAAACTGATGAAGCTTATTTGCTGTTGTTCATTAATCATAGGTTTAGTAGTTCCTGTAACAGATGCAGAAATTATGTAATGTAAAATTAGGTGCAAGGATTGTTGCATGAGGGATAGCTAATAGAGGAAGTGATGCTACCCTTTTGAAGGAAAGTTGTAATATTTATGTGGACAGACTGAGCAGTGCAATGGGAAGCCTCAGAACAAGTAATGGCTGAATACAATGAGGTATACATATGCTGCTGAACTAATCTTCCAAGTTATGTTTTAGTGTGTTAGATACAATTATTGATCAGCTGCAACATGAAGACCATGAGGCCTGTTCAGAATCAGTAACTGCTTGTAGCAGAACTCAGCATACTTTGTAACAGCTGGTCTTATATCCACCCTTGCTTTTCTTTACTGTGTTCTTTGATGTGTTTTCACTGGACTTTTGGTAGTAGTTCACTCTGGATAGAAATGTCATTCTACAGTGTCTCATATCACCCTTGGGGACTGCTGTTTGCAGAAGTTATTCATCATCACTTCCTAATGAAATGTTGTATTCCTAACATTAGAAAACAGTAAGTAATCACAGGGAATGTGTTATGACTCTGATTGTTTTAGGCTATGGTCTTGTGGTTATGATACTGAAGTCTGCCAGGTGGCCATTTGTGTTTCAGAGAAACACTCTGCCAACCTGAAGATGGATGTTTCATTTCGCCCTAAAACATTGGTATTGACCTACCAGACTACATGTGTTATAACCCAGTAAATCATAATGTAAATCTCAATTGCCATGAAAACTTCCCAACTTCGGTCTTCAGCCAGTTGGTGCACTTTTATGTGTGCGGATTTAAACTTTTGGCGTGAATGTGTCATTTCCTTTCAGCTGGTTGTATCAGCACATATCATAAAATATAAATATTACCATTACTGGAAGTGTTTGCCACAAACTCGAAAAAAAAGTTATAAATTTATTTCTGTGGTTTGATAGTATTACCAGTGCAGTTACCTAAGTGGGTGCAGATGAAATGAACAAGTTGAAGGTAAAGGGATGTGATAAACCTGGGTAACATTAAGGAATTGCATTTGAACTGCTGAAGAATGGAACAGCACTCTTACAGAACATTGCAAGTAAGAGACTGGTTACACATGTTTGGTTAGGTAAGATTTGTATCTGTGGGAGAGCCAAAATATGCAGGAAACACTAGAATTGAGGGAAGAAATATGGTGAAAGTGACCTGTTTATTTGGATATGAAACAATTCATACATAAGGATACCATGTATGTATTATATTTTTACTGGTATATTGTACTTGCAAGTGTCAGTCACGGTGGCCATGCAGTCTAAGACATGAACTGTCTTTGCTGGCTTGAATGCTGGGATCATGGGTTCGAATCCTGCTCAAGGCATGGATGTTTGTCTTCATTTACTCTGTGAAGGTAGTGACCTTGCGATTGTCTGATCCCCCATCCAAGGAGTCCTACCAGTTCTAGGATTAAGAAACTGAAGAGAAACAGAGTGATACATGGTTGCCCTATGCTCCAGAGTGGGAGCAACAGGAAACAGAGAGTGAAAGGGAGAGTACTTGCAAATGAGGAGAGGTATGTAGGTTTTGTGAGGCTTACGTAGGTAGTTAAAGTGGAGAAAAAATTGTCAGTAACAGAGATATCCATAGATACAAAACAAGCTTCAGAGGCCTCAGCTTCAGCTGAATCTGGGAAGCAGACTTATCACCTGACTAAATCCTAAATTAACAGAGGCAAAGTGACATTAATAAAGAGGTCTTTGAGTGCAGACAAGAATGGAGAGGTATGCTACAAACACAAGTGAAGAAAGGGAGTCGATATTGTGCCTTATTTTTAAAAGAGGCGATGCAGAGAAAATGACATGAATGGAGCACTGAAAGGAAGCAGCAATCTGACCTGCCGATGCATGGTACCGTCTTCTTCAGGACTGTTTTCTGAGAAATTGACACTGCATGGAACAGTACCTGTCTTTCAGACAAGACTGAGTGCAGTGTTGAGTTTGAAGAATCATGCTGTGATTTTGTGATTTTGCACAGAGGCATGGATTGAGGACAAGTTGTGATCAAGTTCTGTGTTTCAATTAACAGTCCTGTTTAGGACAGTTTCAGAAACTTTATGAACCAGTAGTTACACAACAACGTTGCCACACATATTGGAAGACTGCTGTGGATACAGCGTGAATGTTTTTATGTTGTATAGTTTAATTTCTTTTGTATGTTGATACAGATTTGTTCACACTTTTGTTGAATTAGAAGAAGTGTACTCAAATTGAGTGCCTAATTTCCAGTATGAACAGTTTATTTTTAATAAGGTGTTAATTATCTTTATTGCATATGTAAATGACCCTTTTATTCCTTCTGCATTTCCTTTCCATTGATGTGTGTATCTTCTTTCCACAGCACCACTTCTATACAGACGTGACAAGAGACGGACCGGACAGAAGAAAAGACCCAACAGAGGAACAAACCAATGACTCCCATGTTTAGTGTATGACAGTGCGCTTCGCACAATTGCTACCAACTTGACAGGAAAAACACTGAGCTCATGGGATAGAAATTAGCCTGTTTAATGACTTTTGGTGGTTTGGGTTAAACTTTTTATGTAGGTATGAGACAGTCTGACATGTCAGGACAGAGCGTATGAAACATATGTATCTTATTGTATGACTTCTCAGTGACACACTTTGTTGTACATGTTCACTGCCTGTGTTGTGTTTGTTACATTGACTGAGGCGTGGATCATTTCTGGTGTGGACTAAGGGCACTGCATGTTGTGTTTATGAGGCTTGTACAGAATACATCTGCCTGACAGTTACAATGATGTGAGAGAGACTGCTATTCATCTTATTATTATGTTTATGGCCACAGTTTTATTGTTAGGATGAGACTTAGGGTTGTGGGCTGGTCATGCATTGAGGAGTAAACTCTTTGGCTTTGCACTGCCTTCCAGCAGTATGTCCAAAATTTCTCCAGGGTTTCTGTATCAGAATGAAAGAAGAAGACTATTATTACAAACTTTATACTGTTAAAGCACAATACATTCAACAGTTGTGTGCTACCAATTACTTTGGTCTTGAAATTGTGATGCAAACCGTGAACAGTACACAGCCCCCACCCATCACCCTAATGATTTGGAACTCAAATTAGTCTGTAGTTATCTTTTCTGAGCATTATTTCTACCATCCTATCATCAGAGATAAATGAAAGAGGGTTCTTTCAGCTTTGCCAGAAGGATAAATGCTGAAAAGATCTGGATTGTTTGAGACATGTTTGTGCTTTCTGATATTGTGAACATGTTGCTGTCGGTCAAGTAAGATCATGAGAAATTTGAATTTTCCTAAACAGTGTTCTGCTTAGATGGTAAGCTTAAATTTAATAATTATATTCATAGTTTTTATATCTAACATGTTCTTTTTGTAAGCTTTATGCTGTGAAGATGCGTATGAGAATGGAGGTAGAACTTCACACATATTTCACATGGTGCTTGTTGGAACTAAGTGATAGCTTCATGCTTCCGTATGGAAAGAGCCCAGTTGTACTGGAGGCTGGGTGAACCCCAGGACCATGTTGAACATTTAGAAAAGGTGGAAACTATTGGTCAGATATTGCAGTATTTCTGAGCTGTACCTTTGAATGAAAATCAAAAGTTGGTATTTTGGAGAGCACTTTTCTTTTTTTGGGAGGGGGCCAGTTTTCTCTTTTACTACCATGGTTCTTTAAAAAAAATTACCATTATGAATTATGTAGACTCTGTCTTCTTCTCTGAATGTAGCAGAAATACTGATAGATTTGTTAGCCTTTGGATTTTCAGCTATACATTTGAAGGATACATTTTCTTCTTTCCTATGCAAAATTGCAGTTGTATTATGCTGACGTCAGAAGAACAGAAAGAGAAGAGGAGTAGGGTAGAGAAATTGTATGAAATGTTCTGGACATTACTGGCATTGCTTCTAGGCATTCAAAGCACTCTGCAGTGAATATTTTGACAACTGATATCCCTGGTCTTCAAAAGAATAAGACTGGAAGGAACTCCGTGGCTCATGTGAAGCTTAGTATGAGTTTGACACTGTGAATGAAATGTGTAGTACAGAACCATGATTTTACTTTCTTCATTCGAGAACAAATTCCATTCTTCATGTATGAGATGTGTACTATTTTGAACACCTGCCATGTATTGCTGTGTGGAGCTAGTGGTTTCTAAACAGGTAAATTTTGGACTAATTTTGTAAATTGTATTTAATTGCACATGTTTAGGTATAAATTATTAATTTATGTATGTGGGGGAGGGGGATAAATAAACCCTGAAATTTTTACATGCTCCCTCCATTTTTAGGGTTCAAATGGCTGGATGGTGTTTCCATATTTTTGTTTCGAAACAACCACAAGAGGTAAAAGTGAGTTCATTATCCCATCAGAGCCAAGAGTGTCAGTGGGCAGGGAATTATCCAGTATTAAGAATTAAGGAGGACTCTAGCAGACACAGTGATTGTTTCAGTGACATAGGAATTTGCAAAAGTACTCCTTTGGAATCATGCTAAAGGAAGAAGACAGCAAGGTCTTCCAAGAAATCCACTTGCTCCCACCTACATCTGTGCAGGCCACTTTTGTCACATTCTGTAGCAGTGCATGCTCTTTCACTGCCCTGTATAGCCAGCACTTTTTGACTGTCAAAATTATATGTTGGAGTTCTGCCTCATTCATGTATATTCAGTGACACTGCTTGTGCAACTTCATTGTGTCCGTAGTTTATTCTGAAAGTTTAAAATATAGCACCTATGATTTCTCTATTAAATGTTGTGAAAGGACCATAGTTGAGGTTCTCTATTTTCCTCAGAATTAAGCCAGAGTTCATTTTCAGAATGCTAATAAACCACTCAGAATTACTGGGTTATTGGACTTTGTCCATTATCTGATATTCTGAAAACACCAAAGAACACAAGTCGAAAACCCAAGTGTCATACATCATCGTCAGAACTCTTTAGAATCTGCTAATAAACTGGTCTTTAGTCTTTACCTGCCATCCCACTTTCCTGAAAATTGAGTATTTTCTGTTCCCCACATATTTGAGCAGCAAACCGGAAAATATGATTTCCTCTTAAGTCCCTCTTCAGTTTGTTGTCAATAGATGGTTCTTTCGTTGAGTTATTTTCAGTACCTGCAGGTAATACTGCACTCTGTCCAAGTTTCTTAACACATTCCCTTCTGTGTGGTTTAATGAGGTATGGTGCCTATGAACGAACTATGTTTGCATACATCTTTTGTTTTTAATAAAAATCATACCTTTGGAACAGAAATGGGTAAACTTGTGTGTGAAAGACAATATGTACAATTAGTGTAGGGAAATAAAAGCTAGCAATTTATTTAAAAAACTTGAACAAAAATTATAATGTGAGTATTATATCACAAGGGGTACACAGTAGTGTAGTTGGATGAGGCACTATGCTACAAGCCGGAAGGTCGTGGGTTCAAGTCCCAGTGAGGTCACTGGATTTTCTTCAGTTGACCTAATCCTTCCAGTCGCACTATGGCCCTAGGGTCAACTCAGCCTCTAACAGAAGTGAGTACCAGGAATTTTCCTGGGGGGTAAAGTGAGGGCGCCATGTAAGGCTGACAACCTTACCACCATCTTTGAGCTGATTGTCTAGATAATGTGGGACCCTCAATGCCTCACAACCCTATGGGCCTCTGAGGCCTGTTACAGGGATCGCTTTACCTTGTTTTTTTTTATTATATCACATAATTACATTGCAGCTCATTGTATTATTCTCTTTCCAAACTTCATGGAAGCATTTCCTTTCATGGAGAGAAACATTATATGATACTTGCTTGTATCTGGTTTCTCCTGTCATCCTACTTTCTTTCTTCTCTGTTCTTGATCATACCTTACATTAGTAGAGTATTTCTTGTATGGAAAATTGCCTACAGCTGTAGTCCTTCATTGGGTTGTGGGTGGGGGGGGCAGGATCATGTTTATCATCAAAGTAATCATTATGAGAAGCAACATTGCTGCAGCTGCTGCTGCTGCCACTGCCACCACAACCACCACCTTGTGGTTCTTCTGTTAGTTTCTTAGCTGCCTTCAAAAGAAAGCGTCTCTATATCTGTTCTATCTGAATTTGACATTTTACACACCACACATGTTTTACACAGGCCCACATTACAGTGTATATTAAAGACTTTTTTTTGTCCACTTAATCTTCTCATGAAGGGGCAGTAAGCTAGATCTGCTTAATTTGCATCCAGTTATGTTTGTTATACTCCTAAATAATTTGAGGTCTTACCTCTGTGCCAGTGTTCTCCAGCTTATTAAAATGAATTGATGATATGATTACATTCACCACATTTTCAGAGTTCCAGTAGTCAGTCCCCCCCCCCCAGCTTGGTAGCTGACTGCTGTAAGCCTTAAGTACACTTCTTTTCCTCCCTCCCCTCCCATCCCCTGTTGGCTGCACATATTCTACTTTGTTTGCCAGAAAACTACAGGGCACTGCAACACTTTTATAGTAAATGCTCATATATGCTTGGTCTTCTCACAGTTCTAAAGTAATACCTGTTCATTTCCTGCCTACATCTATGGTGTAGTAGGATCTTATGGGTGTAGCCTGTTGAGGCTTTGCAAACCATGAGCAGAAATATGCTTTACTTAACCAGTTTGCATGGGTTGTATGATCTGAACACAATCCTGCCTCCCTATGGAACTTTTTTTTTACTGCTAGTGGGGTGGGACTAAGTCTCTTGTACTGCGGCCACTTCTGGCCTATTACTAACCGCTTGAGCTATGGCACGGCCTTATGGAACCATTACTTTGTTCAGTGGTGAATTTTTATTTCGTTTATACACATGTTGTATTGCTACTAATGTCATATCTGATACAGGCTGAACCTTCTACAGATGTTCTATTGTTACAGCAGGATGATTTTTATTGTCACTGAAATGCAAGTGCGTTAGTATTTGCATGAAACAGTTCCTTCTCATTGTATAGGAAAGACTGAAGTATGTTGCAGTTTGTCAGTATTCCAGTACATTGGTAGCTCTCAGTTTTTTATATGGCCTGTTAAATTCCGAAGACTTGAAAAACTGATTGAGTTCTGTCATAGAAATATCTTACCATTTCAGGTTTTTGGTTGACATTCCTGTGTCTTGCATGTGGTGGTGTGTCAGTTCCTCATAAAGATTGAATAGGAGTAATTTATAACAAAATTGTGATGCAAAATGCCGTGAATCTATAGAATCTCGCAGTTACATGAACTCCTGCATCACTTGTACATTGCTCTGTGTCGGGTGCATTGTCTGAATTAGGTTCTGAATGCATGTTGTAAGTCACAGCACTGCTCCCTCTTCTCTCATGGTCACTCTCACTATCAACATTTATATCATCTACTGTAGCTGGGTCTTGATTTTGTGAGGCTGGTGGTTGTGATAGGATCAGCTTGATGTAGATTGTACACGTTTCTTTCTTTTGGGTGATAGAGGATCATGATCACCATCATCATCCAATTGTGTCACAGGAAGTCATTATTATACCTGTGTTGCTGTTTGGTTGCTTGTTCAGTGTGTCATAATTAGATGTCACATCACTGTCATTACCAATTCTAGGCTACTAACGTCTGAGTCAATTGATTTCCACTCTTTGTTTCTCTTTGTGATCATTTTTCTTGTCATCAGCAGAAACACAGAAATAAAATCCAGGCATGCATTTGAATATTTTCCATACTTTTCTGTCGTATTTAGGCAGAACTGCTGAAATATATAGTCTGCACAGAGTAATAAAATGAAGAAAGATAATCACCAACACTTTTCATTCAGAAATTCAAAGGAAAATAAACACTGAAGGACTGCACTTATCACTCCCTGTAATTCATGGAACTAGGCTGTGTTGAGGGAGGGATGATCCTGGTAATTGTCTGGTCCAGGTGGAAATTTGTTAACAGGATATCTCTCAATGAACCAGTCCCAAAGTTTTCTTCTGGCAGTCCCAGTCTTTATAAAGGAATGTCAAGAGATTCTATTGACCATTGTGCTCCGATACCTTTGCATATTTTTCCTGTGACAGGTAAAGAATACTATTAGATTTTAAAAGATAAAGTGAGACCAACATTTTGAACCAGAAATTTAATAGGACAGTAGAAGGAAAGTAAGTAACAGGAAGAGTACCGGGAAAGTTCATAGCTAGGAGAACAGCAATGAATTAGAATGACTATGTTGTACTTAAGCTTAGTAATAACAATATGGCTTTCCCTTTCCTCACTCAAAACTTGATATAAAACATAATAAGACAGGTGGTGTCATAACCCAGTTGACATTGGTAGTATACCCAAAATGGAATGTTCCAGATTATTGCAGCGTGATAAGGAATTAAACATGTAAGCCTTCTAATATCTCTGCCAGAAAGAACAGTAAATACGAGTATAATATCCAGCACTGCAGAAATGTTCATAGCATCAGATGAGTATTGCAACATTGGCACTTACTTACCTTCAGAGAACATGGACATTCATTTGTCACAAAATGGAGGTAGCAGCTGTCATACAGTAACCTTATACTATAAGTGTGATGATGACAGTAGTAACAGGTGGATGTGCTGCAGTGTTCACAGCAACTACTCTGTGGCAAACTCTCTTGCATAGTTTGTAACTGCTTTTCTGTAGTGATTAGTGGTGGTTTCCACCTGAAATTTATTTTCTCTTTTCATCCCACATGTCAAACATTTTATTTATCTAAATTAGGTTGCCTCCCAAAACTGAAAAAGTAAAAAATAAAATTATGGATAGTATGTCATTGTACTGTGTTGTCACTTGTAACTGATAATTATCTGCCTGTTTTCAAAACTACAGAATTGTATGTTATCAGAATTTAGTAAGACAGTGCGATCTAAGGAGTCTGCTTTATGGTGTGCCAGTCCCACAGTCCTTGCAGCACAGATATATCTACAACTTTTCACACACACATAACTGCTGAATTCTGTTAAATGTGATAAATTACTAACTGTAGATATAGGTATCTTTGGTGGGTTAGTTCATGTGATAGGTGGATGAATAGTGTAAAGAAGAATTTTAATTACCGGCAGTATATTTTGATGCATTTAAGTGGGAAATCTTTTCTTACTAGATGTTCTTCATAAGCATGTTCTTGTATATAAGGGCTGTTACATGAAGTTGTATGAAGCAGAAAACGCTATTCTCATTGAACCAGCTGACAGATGTGTTGTCTGTAAAAGCAGATGGTCATAAATATTACTTCAGAAGCCTAGAAGGTCCACAAAGTTTGTTGATTGTAAGTATATGTAAAGAAAGGGTTGGTAATTGTCCCAAATTCTCAGCTACATGCTTTGATTTGGAAGGGGGGGGGCAGGTGTAGATTTTCTGTGGATGCATCAAAGCTTACTATCTGCAAAAGCAGAGAGTTTGGAATGTGGGGAATACCAGGCTCTATCATGTCAGGCTGGTCATCATTCACATAGGCATCCATTTCCTCAGTGTTCCCAGGTTGGAAGTGGATTTTATCACCTTGTTAGGTTGGCATTGACACATACATATATTTTCTCACCTCCTGTCTCCTCTGGATATATATGGGTAACATAAGAATACTGGTCTCCAGTTTCCAGGTCTGTGAACCTGTTAAATCTCTTTGGAATAAGGAAGAATTGCCACAGCATCACAGCAGTGGGAGGAATGTATTATTGTACCAATTTATGAAAGGGTGATAAACATGTCTGTAATAATTATCAAGGAACATTAATGTTATTAACTACATACAAAATTTTATCCAACACTTTTCTCTCAAAATTGACTACATACATAGGCAGAGAATTGTTAGGTTTCATCAGTAAGTATGGATTTTGACATAATACATCAACTGCTGATCAGATATTGAGCTATTGTGTATTTGTCAGATACTGAAGAAAATATGGAAGTACATTGATGCAGTTCATCAGCTATTTGTGGACTTAAATAGTACTTATATTAAGAGAGAAGTAGTTTTTATGTAAAGTTGGTTATTTAGTGACACTTTTCAGTATCAAGACCATCTTGCATTGAGAGAGAAATAATGTACAAGATTTTTGATATACCCATGAAACTAGTTAGGCTAATTAAAATATGTTTAAATGAAACTTACAGCAAAGTGTGTATAGGCAGACATTTGCCTGTTGCATTTTATGTTCAGAATATTTTGAAGCAAGAAGGTGCTTTATCAGCTGTGCTTTAAAATGTGCCATGAGGAAGGTCCATGTAGTTCAAGCTGAATTGAAATTGAATGTGACGCATCCGCTTCTGATCTGTGTTGATGTTGTTAATGTTTTCAAAATATATGAAATAGACACTAATAAGATTAGTCTAGAAGCATCACCAAAATGAAGGACAAAATCGTGATTAATAATTATCTAATTAACTCTTAAAATTTGGGAATGACAGAAACATAATGAAATTGTATTTGTGAATAAGTTAAGAGCAGCTTGGGAAATGCTTGCCACACTTCATTTCAGAATCTTTCGAATTTCCATGTGTTATCTAGAAATATAAAGGTTAAAATATGCAAAACTATTACCTTTGTCTACGGATTCACAGCATGGTGTCTCACATAAAAGGAAAACACATATGTAGATGTTAGGCTGAGGATGTGGTCCAGATTTATCTGGCACAGGATAGAAACCAGAGGCAGGTTCTTGTGAACATGGTAATGAACCTTTGGTTTCCATATAAGGCAGGAAATTTCTTGACTTCTTAAGAATGACTTTGTGGAATATAATGCTGCATGTGTGTTAGTATGTTAGTAATGGAGCAGTCATCAAAGTCTGTTGCTTTCCTCTGCATCTAATTTAGTGGAAATATTTCATGAAGATACTGAATACATATTGCCAGGATTACTGAGCACTGAAGCTTGTGTTGTCATATTTAGCTTAATTGTGTTATTATAATAAAATATTATCTTGAAATTATATGATTTTCTTCTAATTTAGTGTCAGTGTTTTGTTTTCTCTCTGTTGTCATGATGCAGGCTTTTCTGTACTGCGATTCTGTATGTAGTATGTGGCTCCTGTAGTTATATAAAATAAATTTTGAATAGTAGTATGTTGCCAGACATCCTGCAACTAGTGAAGGGATACTGGTGGTGTGAGGATTCCTTTGTTGTGGATTGGTACCACAAAATGACATGTACTAATTAAAACTGAAAAGGGTAGTGTGGCTTTTTATAATTATGCCTTTTGTCTATCTAAATCCAAGTTGAAAACAATGTTATTTCTCCAAATTTCATCCACACACTAAGGAAAGAAATTTCCTTTGCAATAACTAATGTGTTTGCCGAATTTTCATCACATGATATAACATTTCAGATGTTGACTTCTGTATTCATTTGCCCAATTTACAGAGAAGAGTGATTTTCCTTTTTTTATCATCTTTATTATGATACCTTGTTGTCTGCTAGGTTGATACCAGTGTTTCAGATGAAGCAGTATGCCCCTCCAAATCATTGGTGAGGTCCTGCCAGACTGTTTAAGTATTATAACCCAGAAGAATATAATATGAATATGATCCCAAATCTCATGAGATATTTTCTGTTCTCAGTTTCTTTTTTTTTTTTTTTTTTTTTTTTTTTTTATTTAGAGGACGAGGAAGGAAATGGTCGTGGAATATTTCAATGAACANTATTTTGTCCCTTGAAGGTAATTTTCAGAGATATTTGTGAACAGCTATTTGCAATTTATCTAAAACAAATATATTCATTTAAAAATAGTTGGTCACTGTTGCATTGTAGGTTAACAAACATAAATGCCAGATTGGAGGTGAATGAAAGAAAAGCGTGAAGTTAAGGGTTTTTTTTTTTTCACTTTGGAACATTTCATAATTACCTGGAATACAGATAACTGAACCATCACATTTGTGTATGCTGCTGTCTGTTATTTATCCCTAGCACAGTGAGTGGTGTTCACTGTGAAAATCATATAATTGAAATCCATTTCATAGTCCATAAATTGTGCTCCTGTCTTTAATTAAAGAAATTGTACTATATAGACTTAAATTTTATGATCTATTGAATCCATTCTGTTGTATTAATATTCTTTGTAAACCTGTATAGCCCTTAAATAAAATATCCTGCATTATATATATTAGGTGGCCCTGTGAAAAGTCACAGCATGATTGTTTCCAAGTCCATCCAACATTATCCATCACTTTTAATATTATGATAATATGTAACACTTTGCATGTTCATCTGCATCTGGTTCCTTATTGAATTTGAGTAGTTTCCTTTATTTTTCTGCGTATTGATCAAGGATGAAGGGTTGCTTCAGCTGTAGGAAAGTTAGGGGAATGTATGAGTCGTGAAAGCTTGGAGCACTCCACACTTAAAAATGTTAAGAAACAAAAATCTTATTAGAAAATGAAGCTGATATTTTTGTGAAGTCAGCACCAAACATTGTGCCCAGAGCACACTATGTGGTCTGCATAAAAGTCATTCATATGACGCTCTTTCTTCTTTAGTTTTAATTTAGAGAATATGGATGTCACTTAACCCGTTGCCGTGGTTCGTCGTATATGTTTCGTCAGGGATTTAAATCGTCTGGGGGGGTTCGGCGTGTATGTTTCGTCCAGCTGCACACCTATGTTATAACGCCCATAATAATTGATGGTTTTGCTGTAGATTGTTAGATTTTTCGCTGGCCTGTTGTCACAAGAACAGAGTATACTAAGCCAACGAGTTTAGCTGAGATAAGTCATTGTTACATATGCCTGTCTTGCAGCAAAGTTCCTGTGGCTCTTGCTAGCGGTTTCACCGCTATGAATGTCGTTTATTCTTTGCTACGAAGTTATAAACAGGAGAGACGTGATGTGATGTGTTTATAATATGATATTGCCCCGAGCTGGCCACACTGACACACTCAAATGGCATTCTTAGAAGAGGGTTGTCCAAAATTTTATTCTTGTAAAATCGATTGCTTTCGCACAGTACATAGCACCCATTTCTTAGAAAAACGCCACAATTTAAGGCAGAACACTGTGGTCACCCCCTGAGACGATACGGATGTGTGTGGGGGAGGGAAAAGTACTCATTATCGCTCCAGTTGACGCCATTTTATCGTACTGACCTTGGTGGTCGTTTCGAGGGATGACCATAAATATTTTTTTTGAGCCAGCTAAGCTCTGCTTTCGTTCTCTATATGCCAGCCAGTTCTTATAATAAATTCATGAATTCTGTGGTCACCCCTACGACATCTGGGGAGCCGAAAAGGTTGGAATCTGAAACGCAGAAGCACCAAACCCTTCTTATGATAACACAAAGGTTGAATTTACTGCAGCTAATCTGTCAAAATATACGACTCACGGAGGGACATTTCCACTTGTATTCCCCCCACGGGGAAGAAGGCAGGGCCGCACAGAAGTGTGGTTAGAAAAAAGAAAGCAAAAGTAAAGATACGCAGTATTGGTTTGGTGATTTGAGCCAGCGCTGTGTTTAGACTAATGCTTCAAGGCGTCACCTGCTTACATAGCCGAGATACCGGGTGCTCATATTATAAGGCAAGGTTATAAAACCATCTTTTAAGATCATTTTAGTGAAAGTTTCATCCTTCAAAGCGTACCATTCACTGCTCAAATACTAAACAACCTGCTTCCATTGAAGATATAAAGGGGGTTCATATTATAAGGTAAGGTTATAAAACCACCTTTTAAGATCATTTTAGTGAAAGTTTCATGTTCCTATCTCATAGAATTTAAGAACAATGATGAATAAATAATTTTCGAGCAAAATTTAAATGGCCGGCTGAATATATTACCGCAGGAGCCGCGGAATTTAAATGACCACGTCAAAGGGTTAAAATTATTGACTTCACACATGGTGAGGTCATCAGTGACGATGCTAGAGAATGAGTGAGTGTGTGCCATATGTTGCTGTCTGTAATGCATCTAGTTCTTTTAATGTTGATTGATGATGAAACAAGTGACATGACATATATATTAGGTTCAGTGCTTGATACAGATTTGTATTCAGTAGTATCAGTTGTGTATGACTGACTAAGCAGTTGAGTCTGACTTTGAGCACCTGTGTATAAGTTTGCAGGGATGGCAGTGGCTATTTAGGGAAACTTTATGATTTGTCTTCATGAATTTAAACTTGTGTCTATATTTTTATATTAACATGAAACTGCATTCATTCAGAGAGCATTCTTGTGCTTAGACTGAGACCGGTCATGTACACTTTCCCTGAAATTACTCTGTGCAGCAGTAGAATTTCAGATGACTTTAGACATATAAGAGGTGGCACACAGAAGGGAAATTTGTAACCAGCCTACATAACATGTAATAGTGAATCATCATCTATACTCTTTTATTCCTTTGAAGGAGAAACTAATCCTTGAGCAGGAGTATACAGATTATTGCCTAGTACCTTCATCTTTCACATATTGAAGTTTTTTGGACATTTGGTAGGATTCCTTGGATAGGAGTTGAGGCCAGAGTAAGGCCTTTACTTGTACAGAACAAGACATAGGAAAATATAGACATACATACATGTCCCAGACAGGGTTAGAACCTAGAATCCCAATATTAAAGTCATCCAGGACCATTTGCACTGTAGACTGTGTGGCCACTATAATCATTAGCAGTTAATTTCTTTTATCCTGTTTAATTGATTTATATGTGCAACATTGCTTTATTCTTACTGAAGTCTAAGTCATGTTAGATATTTGTAGGTATGTGTATACAATTCACAAGTTTTTTTTATATATGTATTCAGTTTAATTTAGGATGTTGAATCTCTTGTTTATAACAGTAAAAGTATGAACATTACAGAAGGAAAAAGTCCCATGTATGTATGGATTTTGCTGAAAAAATTTGTTAATTAATAGTTCGAGGTTTCTTGATCCATCATTGTGATACTATGTACAGGCATACCTCAGAGATATTGCAGGTTCGGTACCAGATCACCGCAGTAAAGCGATTCACAAATTTATTGGTTTCCCAGTGCATGTAAAAGTTATGTTTACACTATATTGTAGTCTGTTAAGTGTGCAGTAGTATTATGTCTAAAAAAATGCAATTTACATGCCTTAATTAAAAATACTTTATTGTTAAAAATGCTAACTATCATCTGAGTTTTCAGTGACTTGTAATCTTTTTTACTGGTGGCAGTTCTTGCCTCAATGTTGATGGCTGCTGATTGAGCAGGGTGGTGGTTGCTGAAGGTTGGGGTGGCTGCAGCAATTTAGTAAAATGAGACAGCAGTGAAGTTTACCAAATCGATTGACTCTTCCTTTCATGAAAGACTTCCCTGTGACATGCAATGCTGTTTGATTGCATTTTAACCACAATAGAACTTCTTTCAAAACTGGAGTCAGTCCTCTAAAACCCTGCCATTGCTTTATCAACTAAGTTTATGTAATATTCTAAATCCTTTGTTGTCATTTCAACAGTGTTCACAACATCTTCACCAGGAGTAGATTCCATCTCAAGAAACAGCTTTCTTTGCTCGTCCATAAGAAGCAATTCCTCATCCATTAAAGTTTTATCTTGAGATTGCAAAAATTCAGTCATATCATCAGGCTCCACTCCTAATTTTAGCTCTCTTGTTATTTCACCACATCTGCAGTTATTTCCTTCACAGAAGTCTTGAACCCCTCAAAGTCATCTATGGCAGCTATAGCCGTACAAAATGTATTTCTTAAATATAAGACTTGAAAGTCAAAATTACACCTTGACCTTCAATTTGTAAAAAAATGCAATACATGCAAAACACAATAAAACTTGGTATGCCTGTATCTAGAAATTGTTAGCTGTTGGCTCAAGGCTTTATGCCATGACATTATTTTAAGCATATGAAGTAAAACTTCATCAGTGGTAAAGGTAAAGCCCCTGTGCCAAACTATTTGAGCACTAACACCATGAAGGCATATGGGGGAGTGGATGTATAGATTCATCAGTTATTGCCATAATATGTAAGAGTATATTTAGAATTTGAATGATGACATGAAAAGGGAGGGGGGGGTTGCTGTATTAAATGACACCATTAATGTAGTTCCCACTTGAGCAATTCACATTGTTTCATTACAGATTGTAAATTAAAAAGATATGATCATGGAATATACTGTCACATGTTGGGTATGCCACGCGACAAATAACTTCACACACATTTATTCTTACGCACTCAAATACAAATGGTATCACTTCAACTGCATTCTGCGGTGGCTGTCTTCCAACTGTTTTTGACCGTGGTAGGATCTCAACTGTCCTCGATCACAGTTATCCCAAGACTGTCTTGGCGAATGCATTACCTTCTCATACCCGCGGCCATTGCTATGCATTGAACCTTCTGTTGTAACCATGGAGACTCCCTGTTAGAATTACAATACTGCTATTGTTACTTCCTACGCAATGGCCCACTGTTATTATGTTACCGTGGAAGTATCTACTCCAAACACGTTACAATACATAAAGCAATTTAGATTCATTTTGTGGCTATCTGAAGCTAATTCTATATGGTATTTGAACCTATAAATTCTTTATATCTGAAACAAAAATCAGTAATTGAATCTGTTCCTTAGACATTCTACATCACTGAAACCAGTTTCCTTATAATCCATTTTAATAATATGTTCCCATCTCTGTTTCTTTTCCAGGAAACTACCCTACATACATACTATAAGCAGTCGTCTGTCCCGTCCAATGTAAATATCCAGCCCATCTTGAGGGGCATTATTTATCTGTCCTGGCATGATTAGATGACATCCATATTGAGCACAATTAAATCACAAACATATGTACGTGATACATTTTTGCAGTACGCATCAAAATTAGAAGAAAAAAATTGAAAATAGATTATAACTCTTTGTATAAAAATTTTCAAACCTTTCGTTATAATATGCGACACTATATTCTTTGCTGATACAAACAAAGTTAATTCCATCCATTTGTCATAAAAAGTTAGTTAAATACAGCATCTTTAAACACAATGCTTAAAATTGTTTAAGCACCCTAACAGGAACGGACATTTAAATACAGAGTAACAATGGGCATTTAAATAAACTCTGGCCAGCTCAAGCTTGCCACCATTTCAGAAGTCCCGCGTTTAAAGGTTAATGAGTGTATGGTATTAACAAAAAATATCATTTTAACCCATCATAATTGAGTTTGTATCTATTTTAATATGTTTTGCAGTTTATGCATTAAGCTCTTTTCATTTTCATAAGATTGTTTACTAAGAGTCTCATATTTAGTGTGATTTCTTTATTTCTTAAAAAATAAAAGGAGGCTTACGAGATGTCCTTGCTGTTTGTGTATCCGTGCCTGTATCTGACTTGAGTCTGTCCACTGGTTTATGAGGTAACGAAGCTGTCTCTGTATCCCCCTCCCATTTTTGTTAGGAGACTTATGAGATCACTTTGCTGTCTCTGTTGTTTTCTTTTTTCTTTTCGTGTTTTTATTTATAATTTTTCCTATTCATATTGCATGTCCTGACCTCATTATCCTTGATTCAGCCATTGATAAAATGCTGTATAAATTGTAATTCCAAAAATAGTTCCCTTATTTTTTTAATTAACCTTAAAATCAGAACTTTTTTGTTTTATTTTGTTTTGCTTTATCTGCTGCTGAATTTGTTATTATTGAAGGATGGAATTGAATGAGTGATTAGATTCATGTTTTGTTCATTATAAGTGTATGACATTTAGAACAGCAGGTTTAATGTGTCCATTTTGTGCTAAGATCATTAGATAATTAATATATCCCCTTATCCCTTCTTAAAATATTTCCTATAACATTATCATGAATTGTGTTGAAGAACAGTCTGAATTTTCATCAGTTACAGCTTTAGAAATAAATATTTAAAAAACCAGTTTACTTTCATGACAGCTACTATAATGCCATTTGAAAACAGTATTTATAGATTTGAGGTTCTCATATCAGTGGTTGTGAAGAGTACTATCTTGTGGAATATAACGTTGTGTACTCCGTTGAAAGTCAACTGATGTTTCGAAGTAATAGTATGATATTTTAGCATCCTGTTGCATTTTTCACTCGGTGCCTATTAATTTTTTACAGTCTCACATGCAACACTGTTCTATAAAACTAATTGACATTAAGTTTTGGAGAACATATCACCTCCATCTTCAGGGTTGAATAAGCTGATCAAGATACCAGCGTGAAAGCAGGTTGCAATCCAAGTAATCAGCTGGCCAGAAATTTCAGGTTATTTAAGAAGTAGGAGGGAAGAGTGGACCTTACTTCCCATTGGCTTGCCATGGGACAGAATGAAACCACTGGATTCTCACACCACCACCGAGTGAACCAATAGGAGATAACAGGAGTTTTGATGGCCCTGAAAAGGGGTGGTTTGTTGGTCTAAAGAGTGTAAGGGTGTGTTTGACAGGGAACCAATGTGTATGGGGAGAGGTCAAGTAATTGAGTCGCAAGCATGCGGTGGTGGATGAGGGAGCAGTGGTAGCAGAAGGAAGCTGGGATATTAGGGTGGAGGCTGGTGAATGCCTGGAGAGGGCATATTTTATGCCCTGATAAGGGTAGTGTGAACAGACCTGCATGGTACCTTGCAGAACCCAGATCTGCTCTCATGTAATGGAGGCTTCCTACAATCTTTCAGGGAGCAAATGAAAGATTTTCATGACTTGCTCAGACAGAAGACAGAAGTATCTGGGTTTGGTGGAGAGGATGGCAGTGCAGTATAGCTGGATGTGGTGCCCCAAGCTCTTCCACGGCTGACATCTAAACAGATATGTCACTTGTGCTCCTTCAACCTTTTGTCAGTCAAATAGCCCATCTGCCCAATGTAGACCTGACCACACTCTCAGGGGATGCTGTATACTCCTGGCATCTTCAGTCTGAGGTCATCCTTGGCTGACTGAAAGAAACCAGATATTTTCCTGGAAGGGGCCCACAGACTTGATGTTGTGCTGAGACAGCACCCTGCTGATGGGGTTGAATATCGACTTGACATAAAGCAGGAAAGTGACTGAGTCTGGCTTTTCGTTGGGCTGGGCAACCCTTAGGGGAGGGTTGAGGGCCCTTTGGCTCTGCCGGTTTGTGTAGCCATTCTGCCTGAAAATGTCTCCCAGGAACACCAATGCCACATGAAGGCTGTCTTGATCACAGAGCTCTGGCTCTGTGTACCAGTGTGGAAAGTATGGAATGCTTGTTGGAAGGGCGGTGGTGAGAGCTGGAATTTAGGTAGAAGTTTGTATGGGTAGATTTATGAATTTTATGGCATATCTCAGAAGGTAGTACTCTGAATAATTTATGTTCTTAGAGTTTAATAATATACATAATGCTTTGTTGTTGGCATTTAATGATTGAAACCAGTTTCATCATTGATTTTGGAGTGCTCACTAGCATGACTGAAAACAGGACAGTTCAGAATCTTCAGAATTCATTAATAAATGCTGGACCAGTACAGAATAGAATCTTGGTAAATTACTTTGACGTCATGAGTCCACAAGTATCATAACTGTAATTCTAACACTTGATTTTCCTTTAAGAGAAAACCAAACTTCTATATTCTGAGTCCAGTCAAGTGCCAGATGAGGACTGAGTTTCTGATGATGTGCTGGCTGGTTGATCCTATGATATACCTCATAGGCAGTGATGGTTGAGTACAGGAGCAAATTGGAATAATGATTGGCAGGGGAAGTAAAGTATTAGAGAAAGCTCTGTCCCATGCCACATCATCGACAAATCCCACTGTAGCGTGTGGCTCCACGAGAAGGAGCTGATGTCTAACTGCTTTAGCTGTGGTGCTGCCTTGATTTTTCTAGTCCTTCGTAAACAGTTTTTGGAATCTTTTGCAAGGCCACGAACCAGTGTTTGAAAACCATTGTTGTGGGTAGATAAGGTTGCTTGTATGTATAGGGCCTTTGCTTTTATTGTGTTAGTGATAAATGCAATTAGAATATGAAAGATACTTTTCCAATACACTTTTGTTGGAATTATTTCAGAAATCCTACAAAATGTAATCCCTTAAACATACTGGCTGGGAGGATCAAAGTTTGCCGCAGACCAAGCGCCAGCAGCTGTTACGGAGTCTGTATGTATTCCACAATGGCAAAACAGGTAGGATGTCTTTGCAGTTTAGGTTGGGGTATGCATCTCATAGGTTACCTCTTGATGGTGTGTTCCATATGCTTCATAACTAAAGAGTTATTACTTTCCAAGGGAAATTTCATTTTGTACCACTGTGTGTGTCATTGTAACTAGAGATTTATTTTAAGTGTAATTTTTATATGTTATTGCTTTTGGGGTTGTTAATTTTCTGTAGTTAAGTTATTAATCTGTGGTCTTCAGAGGTGGAAATGGCTTTTCAGAACTAGGTGGGAGCTCCAAATCAGTAGAACAGCCTGAGGAATTACCAACACATGTTATAAAAGAAATAATTACATTGCAGGTTTAAGACTGAATTTCTGTATGTATTGTTAGAATTGATGGTTATGATTCTTAAGGCACTGAAAATAGTTTTGTTAAGAAAGCTCTTTGCATCTATGTAGACAGCATCCACCTGCATTTATGCCAATTTCCAGCTCTGGTGCTGTTTTTTAATTTTTTTAATTTATTGATCCTTTCAGTAGCCCAGAGTATATAACACTGAGCGACAGGCTTATTGGTGAATAATGAACTGCAAAGGAAGTGGAGGTGGCCTAATTTGAGGTACTGCCCCAACACATGCCTGGAAGGACAAAGGAAGTCATGAAAGACCTCAGGATAGCTGGCCTTAAGGCTGAGATCATGACCTGTGACCTGCTAAATTCAAAGCAAGAGCTCTACCCACATGACTTCAACATTCACTGTATTGAAGCTTTTGATGTCAATTGCTGATTAAACAAAGGGTGCATTGTGCAAGAGATACTCGTACAGTAAAATTCGTTTTTTGTTCAAATGAGAAATATGACTACATGTACAACTTGTTGGAATGCCTCAGAGGAAGAAAACATTGGAAGATCCAGGTGCAGATGGACAAGCAGTATTGAAGTAGAGTAAACTGACTCATAAAGAGATCACTTTCCATTTTTGGTTAAAGAAACAAAACATTTTATGTCAGTGAAAATTAAAATTGTGGTCTTCTTAGTTGTGACATGGCATACTTTCATAAGTGGTTTGAGAGGAGTCTGCTGCCTCCATCTTTAGGGTAGATATCTACAGTCTTAATAGAAATAATGTAAAAACTTCAACCATTGATAGTTAGTTTGTTACAGTTAAAGCAGGCCTCTACAGTGATTGCAAAACCGAAGTCAACTGAATGGAGATAATTGAGACAATCTGAGACATGAAACTAGCAGAGCTTTCAGGAGCTACAAGAGAAATAATGGAAAGACAAAATTAATGAGCATGAAACAAACAGAGCAAAAACTTGAACTTGTGTAGAGCATGAATGAATTTAACAAGATCATGAAAGTATACAGTGTATATTTGACAGCTGCATTCAGCAAAAAGAATTATAAATAATGAAAGCTGTGATGAACTCTTCCTTTATAATTAAAAAAACATTAAAATCATGTGCAATTATTCACTATTAGGTGATGATACTGAAATTGGTGAATGAATGAGTATTAAAACTCGAATGTTTGCTGTTACTATGCATGCTGAAGAAAAATGTATGTAAATTGATGGTATGTGCTTCAAAGTCATAATGTAATACAGCACTACATTAAAGACTCAGCCTGACAGTTCAATACTGTAATCATAACATCCCTTATGTGCAATTATCACAAAAATTGTAAGACTTTCAGGAAAAATGTTTGACCCTGAGGTACCTTATGAAATTGACCTGCAAGAAAAGTTTGCCTTGATGATCCATCTCAGACAATAGACAGAGACATTTAGTTACTGCTTTCATTAACTTCCATCACTCATCCACTAATAGACATAAGTAGATAAACAAACAACACATGCTGAAGAATTACTGTAACTGAGGAGAGCAGAGACTGGTATGAAAGTAGCTGTAAGCCTGAGAGTTGCACTTGTTTGAAAATATAAAACAGGGTCTGGAACAAATGTGCAGTAAAGTGATTATGTATGTATACTCTTCAGTGAGAATGATTATAGTGTAGTTATAATGTAATGCAACTGGGTCTCAGAGCCTAGCAACCTAACCAAAAAATATTCACACCTTTCTGCTACACCCAGTATATGTCAGAGCATACCAATTACAATAAACAGTGAAATGAATAGTAACTCCAAACCTTGTATGCAGAATTACTGGCTTTTTGGACTTTTATTACCTAGAATTCCAGAGGATGGAAAAAACAACGTTTCAGAAACTGGGTCTGTTTCCATCTTCAGATGAGAAAGGAAGACATCTACTCAGTTAAGTTCCTTAAAAAGAGCTAATCTCAATCACCGGACTACTCCAGTCAGATTTACCCAGCGATTTCAACATATAAGACCAGGCTAGTTCAGTGGGAGATAACAAGAAACCATAAAATAAAAATTGTGATAGAGCGCACACATGCGTGGAACTAGGACAGAAAAGGAGGTAGAAATTTGTGTTAGAAACCTAGCTGATAAAAACCAAGTGCATGAGCACCAATTCAAACAAAAATGGGAAGAACTGTGAAGACGTAATATCTACCACTAGTGCCATCTGTAGAGTAACCTGAACACTTGAGAATGGAACGTTATGGAAATGCATGAAGAGTCTGTCATGTCATAGAGATCTCTGTGAGTTAGAAACCTCATTGCTGATGAGGAGTATCCAGATAGGAGAAATGTCCAAACTGGGTTGGCTGATTGGATTGGTTAAGCATGCCATTTGGGCCCATTCTTTATATTTCCTATACCTGCTGCTACTTTCAATTTCCAAAATCCTGGCATCATCCTAGCCTACTCTGTGACCCTCTCCATAGGCATGTTGGGCTAATTTTGATTCTTCGAGAAGACCCTGTTGAGATGGTGCCTATGTTCAAAGAGCTAGAGTTCTCCCTATCTCTCCAATATAGCTTCTTCCACACTCACAGGAAATACTGTAGATGCACTGTGCCGTCTGTTGCGGATCTCTTTCCAGCCTTGTTCTCATGAGTGAATTCCTAAGTGTGTGTTTAGTTCTGAATATAGTCCTGATGTTGTATCGATTCCCTATACATTTGAACTTCTGAGAAACATCCTTCACATATAGGTTGTACACAGAGCCCAGGGGCTTTTGCTCTTTATTCGGACAACTGCTACCCTTGTTGTTAACGACCAAGTCAATGGAACCTTGTGGATAACCGTTGAGCTGGCGATCACTTCTCAGGCTGCTGATTTCTTTAACCAGATCTTGTCCTTGGCATATGGTGGAAGCTCTGGTGTGCAGACTCTGAATCAAACCTTTTTTCACCTACAGCAGTTGGTTAGAGTTGAAGTTGAGGTACCAGCCAGTGTGGGTGGGTCACAACTTACTGGGGCCACAGTGATCGTTTATGTTGTGCCGATTCAAGAGCCAATTCCTCAAAATGCTCCATGAAGATGTTGCTCACAATGGGTAATACGGAGATTCCCACAGCCATGTCATCTTTCTGTTGGAAGAACTTGTTGTCCACTGGTTCTCAGGCAAACTTCCAGCAGCTCCATGATGTCTTCTACCTGCAGGGCAGACCGTACTGCCAGTGTGTCATTGTTATGGAGCTTATTTCTGATGACGTGTAGGGCTTCATTGACTAGAACATTGGTGAAGAGACTGATGATGTCAAAGCTAATGAGGGTATCAGAGGATTGAAGATTAACAGACTTCAACAACTGTACAAAGTGGCCTGAATTCTTAACGAAGGATCCTGATTTTCTAGCAAGAGGATTTAATGGATAAAGCCAGCCAGGGCATAGCAAGGGGAACCAATGGAATTCACTATAGGCCTCAGAGGAATGTCCGGGTTGTGGATCATGGGAAGACCATATAAATGCGGAGGTTTGCTGTGGTGGGAAGTCAGCTTGTGTTTAGGATCAATGGAGAGAGTGCATGCATGCACAAGTGTTTTAAATGCCAGTAGTTTGTTAAATAAAATAATATGCCTTAATTTGATTAGTTTATAATGCAATTTCCAAAGTAACAGTATAAAATATCATACATTATGAAAGTGTTTAAAGATTCTGAAAGAGTTCACCTTTCTCATCTTGATAGCTTCAGATTATAAAATTCACTTCTAGCTTGTGTCATGATCTTTTGACAGTGAAGGGTACCTGACTTAAAACATTGCATTTCCAGTGAAATAATAACAAAGTGATAATACTTGAAGACTTTGAAGAATGCCGTCTTCTGGGATGTGGCACCATGTAGATATTGCGTAAACTGACGTTTTGGAGGAATGTATTGCCTCCATCTTCAGGGTATAAAAATCTGCAAGCAAGGAACCAGCACAAGCAGGTGGCTGCAGACCTCAAATTTTACATTTGATGACTTAATCCTACTGTAGTTGTTTACAAGTTAGCCAGTTAATATAAGGTTAAAAGATAAGGTGACATGTCTGCAGAAGGCCGGAATGGTAAAGCCAGCAGACAGCTGTTGCTAGGGAATGGCTGTGACGCACAACAGTGGAGTAACTGTGGGAAGCAGTGTTTTCTGTGAGGTCCATGCCGATAGCTGTGTCACGCAAAAATAGAACTGCTGGGAGAGGTTTTCTGTGGTGTCTGTGCAGGGGCTGTATAACAAGCAGTGTGCAGTCTAGAAAAGTCTAGATAGAGTCCTGAGATGGTAGTCAGAAGAGTAGGATGTTGGTGTGAGATGGCAACCATCCTATGAGGACATGAGCCTGGAAGCAAAGGAATGTCCAATGTTGGAAGATGTTACGCACAAAATAGTGAAGACAGTGACCGAGAACACTAGTCTGTGTGTGATAGTGATTTATAAAGTGTTGTCACAAGTTGTGTGTTCAAGAGTTAAATAAATCCGTTTACCAATCAAAACACCATCTTTAGTCACACCCTATCACATGACAGTACATATCTGAGCAAATGCGGTAGATAAAAATGTTCATTACCAAATAAATTACCAGTAAACATGTGGGATGTAATGGGAAAGTTGAAAAGGGCTTCCAGTAAGTTTAAATTTAAAATTGCAGTTTATAAATACCCAGGCTCTCAACAACCTCTTGCAACATTTCTCAAATCTCTACCATTTATTTATTCTCATGGCTATATGTATTCATCATTCATTGTTAATCCTCTCACCACAATGAGGCAGAGGATGTGGATATGATATCCTGACTCATTTTCAGGCCTTAATATCAAAAATAAAGAACACAAGGCAGTATCCTTCCATAATAATGATATTGCTGAAACTGATATTGAGAGCCTGCTTAATGGTCATGCTGCAAACAAGAGACTGGTAAAACTTTATTTCATTGAACAAAAATAATAGCAAAAAAACTTTGTTTAATATGCCAACAAGACTGTCAATACATTCGCCTATATTGTCATGACAGCCCTAATTAAAAAGATTAATTTGTTACGCATAGGCAATGAATTCATAAAAATAAATAAATAATAGTTTAATTATATAATTCCTAGTTGCAATAATTGTGTTGAAATTACCAGAAATTGTTCAATAATGTAAATTTTAATATGTGTCATACTTGTTCTAGTATCTTGCATATAGTATTTTATCTGTATATTCTCCCCCATACCGGTGCTGACAATAGCAGTCTCTCACACTGAAAATGCCATTGAAGTCTTAAACAACAAAATATGTTCTTAGCCGATTATAGATTTGTGGAAACACTGGTACCTAAGCTAGATGGCTTTTCTGGACTTTGCCTGAACGTCTTAGAGTTTTATTAGAAGCTGTAAATTTATAGAACCGTATATGTCTGTAACATGCCGTGAAGGCCCGTGGGGTTGTGAGACGTTGAGGGTCCCACATTATTTAAGACAGTCGGCCGAAAGATGGCGGTAAGGTTGTGCTCCAGCCGCGCTTTACTCCCCAGGAAAATTATTTAATTCCTGGTACTTATTTCTGTTAGGGGCTGAGTCGACCCCAGGGCCACAGTGCGGCTGGAAGTAGGAGGTCAATTGAAACAATCCAATTACGTCATCGGGACTTGAACCCGCGACCTTCCGGCTTGTAGCATAGTGCCTCAACCAACTAAGCTACCGCGTGACCCATACAGAAGAAGCGTAAATCCCAATAATTTTTATCGTCTCATGTTCGCTTATGTTTATGTGGCGTATGTGATAGTTTATTAATGTTGCCGATAGATTTCAGCCCTCGTCGATTTCGTATTCATTTCCAAGACTGCCAACAGGGCGATTTGGTTCGATAGACTGAAACGTTTCTGGTCGCATTTAATGTGTAATTTTTGAGCCTCATGCACCCGTTGATAGTATAGTATTATTAAACTGTATTTCTCAGTGTTGACATTAATCTCATAATTGTTTATTGGCCTGAAAGCTGCCACATATGAATGCCTTATCGCTGAGTGCCGGAGTACTAGCCGTAGTAGCTTTGTTGGTTACATTCACTGTCAATAGGTAGCAGGAGGGTCGTTAACGGAAACTGCTTGTCGACGCCCAGTGTTCTGTTGTGTAAGTTGTAAATTTTCAATTATTTTTTTTTTCTTCAGAGGTTTTGCTAAATGAACGATAAGCATGCATCTACATGTAAGAGCAATGGCTTGTACTTGTCGAACAATCACTGTGCCAGTATTGTTATGGTTATTGTCTACGAACAAAATGTATACCGGACTGGTGAAGTTTAACCCAAGATGGCCTCCATGTATTCGCATATTTCTTTAAGTTCTCAGGGAGTTAAATACTGTTGCCCTGTAAAATTATTTTGTTTTACTAAAGCGTAAAAGAACCCTGGAACAAAGAGTATGGTTTATGAATTTGTGGCATGTACACGTGTGACTGGAAGTAGATAGTGCACGTTTCGTTGAAAGTGAAAGGAAAGTTTATTAGACATGTGTAATTTGCCATGTCTAATGTAAATTAAGGTATTTGTTGCCCATCACATTACATTACATTCACTGTGTAATGCTGGACGTTGAGAATGATGGTAGAATCAGTATGATTGAACATGTAGAGTTGTTATTGTAATATTAAACATATTGAGGTTATAATTCTCATCTAACATATTTTTAAGTAAAACTTAGAGAATTCGTATATATGAAGGATTGAAGTACAGAGAATTGGAAGTACTGCTGTAGGTGGTCATGCTTTGGTGAGTGTGTAGAGTTTTAAATTGCCATACAGAATTGTTTTTGAGGTGAAATAAATTCTGTTTGATTTTTAGTGGTGAGTGAAAACTCCTGTCTTATAAGGTGTGGTAAACATCTGCCAGACTGAATGTTAGTACATCCCAGAAGACCATAATATGCAGCATTAGGTGTGTTCATAACAGAATTTCCAGGCATTAATTTTGAATTTTTGGTGCAGTGTTAGCTTGTTGCATGTGACTGTTGACAGCTGGATCCTGTCTACAGAGCAGTTGTGCAGTATTTCTCTTTATATCAGGAAGAATTTGATGGCAGGTTTCAACATAAATGGCGTGTTCGTGATTTCAAGCACATCTCAAAGTGAAGTCATATACGACTGACCTTTACTGTTAGTCTGGACATGAACTTGATTGGTGTCTGGTAGACCATTGTTGGTGAATAAAATCTGTCCACCTATTCAGGCATTAGTGAAGGACATATCCATGCATATGAGCATATAAATGTACATGAAGATGGCATTTCAAAAACCAATTTTTTATGTTCAGGGAGCTTCAGACATATAAGTCCAACAGACACTCAAGATTCTTTTCATGATCACAGTACTTTCTTACATATACTACCTACTCGTATATGAAACTTGTCATTGTGTGTGCGGGTTAGATACATCCACACACACTGGTGATCAGAATACACATAACCAAGGTATGTTCACAAACTACAGATCTCTGCAAAAACCAAGGAACTGAACATAGGAAAGAGGAACTCAACGACACAGTACAGCATTTTACATCATTTAAAAAAAAATAAAGCTCATTTTGTATATTAAATTTTAATTGATTTAAGTACTATGCTTTTCAAATTTACAGCTCTCACAAGCAATATAATACCATACATTTATTTGTGCATCTTATTGTCATTCCTTTTCTGTATCCAAGGAATGGCAGAAGATAGGTCACATGTCTTTCCACATCCTTCCAACGGCAGAAATAATTTATGTTTTCACTATTTCATAGCTTTTGTGAACTGGATTTTCTTGAGCATGAAGAGAGATTGCTGTTATGTATGTACAGGTGTTTTAGTTGTCCTTATGTTAAAAGTGAGCACATTTTGATGTGAGATATTTTGTTTTTATTATTCCTCCTAAATTTATCCAGGCCTGGTTACTGTTATAGTATAGGTATCAAATTTTTACCTAAACTTGTATGTCTGTACTAGGGACAATAGTAGTAGTCAGAGTCACATATGACCGTCAAGCCATTTTTGGGTCCCAAGACCAGATATTTTTTTACTGTCAGACAGTTGTAATTTTGTTGATTTTTGGTGCCTACTCTGATAAAAAGGATGAAACTGTTTTCACAGTCATAGCAGTACATGTCATCTATATCTATACAGTTTTGCTTGTTGGCATTCTATGTGGTCATTTGTTGAGAGTCTGGTTCCTTTTTGTTTCATGAATTTTAATACAGTTTTTGTGATGGCTGCTATTCTGTCTTTATAACTTGACCCCATTTGAGCTCTGTCATGATCTGCTGAAATACTGTTGTGACTATTTTGAATGTGTCGTTCAGAGGTGAACTGTTCACATTAGGAGTCCAAACTGACTACTTGGTAGCTGGTTGTGCCTCACAGGAGTTGGGGCACTCATATCTCCCACTGTGGCCTTTTCATCTGGGGATGGATTAGGCTGCCACTGTTGCTATGTGTTGCTGTGTAGTGCTGCCACAAAGGACAGTCCAGGGGTGGTGTTGTAGGAAGAGAACCCCATTCCTGTCTTGGGTTCTGTCTGCTACTGTCTTTTTCACATCTTGTCCATGGTGTGGCTGCAGCCTGTATAGTTTGAGGGATGATGTTCCTCACCACCCACTAACTTGAAGTTGCAACATGTTGGTATCAGTGCTACATTATCCTTTTCCAGGCACTCCTTGTGCCGGTAACTTGCCCTCACACCACATACAGTGGGGAGGCTCTTGGCAGTTAGCCCAGACATGATCAAATTTCTGGCAGTTGTAACACTGCATGAGACTAGTCTGAGCTTTGTACACCTCTGCCCTGATTGCAATATGGCAAAGGCTTGTCACTTTGAATATCTCTAAGGACATCCTAGGTAAGGTTATGAGGAAGAGAGGAAGGTTTGCTGTGGATGTTCCTTCTGCAGGCGACAAACAGGTGGCTGACATTTGTTTGACACTAATAACATCAAAGCCAATGTCCACCAACCCATCTGAGATGTCCTCTGCAGGAGTGGCGAATGGAAGATGCAGTATCACACCTTTGTAGGTTTCTGGGTTTTAGGATAAAGTGAATTATGAGAGATTATTACTCTCAAAGTGAGAGTCATCGTGAAAAATCCACCATTGCTTTAGTTACAGTTCTGGTCCCATTTTTAGTGCTATGGAACTCGAAGTTGTCTTTCAGTTGCCTTTACAGTTGTATTGGGAAGGTTGCTGTGCAAGGGCCGGATTATTATGGCCCACCCCTTATACTTTCGTTCATTCATGCATACATGTGAGGTTAGTACAATAGGAGACAGCCTACCTGCCAGGCTGGATGGCACCTAATGTTGCTGGCCCTTGGTGGAATCTTACGCATCATCACCATGGTCAGCCTCTGTTTCATTTGACAAAAGGGGATGAAAAAGTTCCAGGTAGAACTGCAGCCTTCATCTGCAACTTGGGGTCATTTACTCCCATGGTGAATGTTGCTGGTTTCTTGGTTCTTTTGTTGGCTTTGGCTGAAGGCTTCCACTTTCATCATCTCTGGTCTTGGAATTCCTCGTTTGGATGAAGATTCAGTAATGGTGGTCTTGGCTGTCTCCCCTTTTGCAGAGCTGTCTTTGAGTACTGCTGTCAAGTCATGTAGCATCTTTGTGTATGCTCCATAAAGGGCATTATACAGATGCTTTCCTTTCAGTAATTGGTGGAGATTTCTAATGGTCTCCGTCAAGTTTTGGATGATTTCACACTGAAGTAGGTGTACGTCCTGTTGGGCGGGCAGTTACAGTGAGTACCCCCCCATACACATTCCATAACAGCTTAGGCATCAGGATGTTGTATGGTGTCCCCGTATTCCAACCTCAGATTCAGTTTGGTTTTACCAGAATTTCAGAAACTCTGGGGTGGGTACATTAGCCATGATATAAGTCAGTGGTTCTCAACGTTTTATGAGACCGCTGCCCAGTTAAGTTCTTTCTTTATAAGACGAGGGCCCAGTCGCAACAAATTTACTCATAAATACCTTTCCAGTTTTGTTAAAGTTCATGCATTAAGCTAACCATAAAATATTTATTCGTGAAAAATGCTTAGAAAATGAAAATGACAAATTCCAGAAGAGCCTCTCGCGGCCCAGTATAATTGATGCCAGGGCCCACTACTGGGCCGCGGCCCGGCGGTTGAGAAGCACTGATATAAGTTACAACTCCATGTCCTGGCTTGGTGGTTTACAGCTGAAAAGTGTTGTAACATTATAACTGAAAAGAGAGCCATTAACTAGGTTATGGGAGGGTAAACATCATGTCACCATAACGATTATGCACACAACAGTAGAGGAATCTTTGGAAGTGATGTTTTCTGGTGAGTCCACCCTGAGGCTATATGATGAGGGCTTGGGGTCCTCCTTGGTCATGGATCTTGAGGAGATTGAAGTCAGGAATGACCGTGCTGGTGAAGGCCAGCAGTAATTTAACCAAGCAACTGACTGATCATTATATAACCTTGGGTCAGGCCCAACAGTAGAGGTATTAATGCAGAACCAGAGGAATCTACATTGTGGAAACCGTTACCAAATGACAACTCGTGAAGTCAAAGCAAACTGAGAAGACTTAGTGCATGCTGTAGTGAATTGTAAAGTGCATGAATTAGCAAAATGGCTGTAATTAATTATAGTTATGATTTGTAAGAGATAAATAAATCTGATTACCAATCTTAACCACATGCATAGTCACTTAAATTTGTGACAGTATGTAGCCTGATGATCATAGGGTTGAAACACATGGCCAGAGAGCTAACATACATTGTATGTAACTGAAATGAAGTTTGTGTACAGCATCAGTTCATACATAGTGAAGTTTATGTATAGCATTGGCTCTTCCATTGTGATAGTGTAATGCAAATCTGTGTTGTGTGTGTGTGTGTGTGTGTGTATACAGGGTGCCCCAGGAGTTTGGTGCCATACTTCAGGAGCGTACTGAGGGTTCCCTATAGAATAACTTTAAAATAGGAACCCATGTCCACAGACGTAAAATAGCAGTGCTAGGGCGGCATTTAAAATCATTTCGTTTAAACATGGCGCCTCAATGTCGAACTGCATTGCATAAAGGAACAGCCATCCACCAGCACTCGTGCCATTGCCAAGATTGTGGGGACATCAAAATCAAGTGTTTGGAGGATCCTGCATGACCAATAATTTTATCCGTATCATCCAACATGAGTACATGACGTAGGTCCAGCTGACTTCGTACCACGAGTTCAATTTTGTCAGTGGATACTGAACCAGTGTTTACATCAGCCCAACTTCCTGAATCACATGTTATTCACAGACGAATCGCAGAGTACAAGGGATGGCTGGTCCAGCTGTTGAAACAGCCACGTTTGGGCTGACGGAAACCCCAACGTTACTGTAGTTGGTTACCACCAGGCACAATTTTCTGTCAGTGTCTGGGCAGGCATCATTGGCGATCACTTGATTGGGCCATTCCACATACCACCGTGACTCAATGGGCCCTTTTACAAGGTGTTCCTGGAACATATCCTTCTGACTTTGCTAGAAGATGTGCCACTGATTGTGTGGAGACAAATGTGAATACAGCATGAAGGAGTGCCGGCACACTTCAGCATTGTATCACGAGACTACTTGGATGCTGCTTTTCATGGTCTTTGGATAGGAAGAGGAGGCCCAGTGCCTTGGCCACCCTGATCCCCAGACTTGACACCTCTGGACAATTTCGTCTGCGGCCAGGTGAAAAGCCTGATCTACAAAACGCCTGTGGATAATGAATTCGAGCTGTTGGCCAGAATACTTGTTGCATGTGACGTGATCCGTGAGGCACCTGGAATATTTGAAAGTGTGCGCCAAAGTTTCTTTCGTTAATGTAACACATGCGTTGAAGATGGAGGGCGCCAATTCCAACATCTACTCTAGCAGGTGAGTCTTAAGAGTATGGAGGGGGTAATATTCCTGTGCATGCTCTTCGACATTGAGGCGCCAGATTTAAACAAAATGATATTAAATGCTGCTCTAGCACTGCTATTTTACGTTTGCGGACATGGGTTCTTATTTCAAAATTGCTCTATAGGGAACCCTCAGTACGCTCCTGAAGTATGGCACCAAACACCTGGGATACTCTGTATATGATTGTAGAGACATGGCATAACTGTGAGTGTGTATCATTTCTGTGTTTGTCCCCTCCCTGATAATATTTGAACTAGGTTATCAATTATGAAATTTTGCCTGAATTTTAGGCTATTGTTGACCATTACATCTCTTTGTGCTTTAGTTCCCTGCTGCTGACAATACCAGGATGCTGAGCTTGTCAAATTACTTGAAGTAAGAGCAATCCAAATACCACAGTCTAGGCTGCTGAAGTTCTGTGGGATGATTTTGTGAAAAATACACAAATTTATTTTCCTTTTGTGCCAAATTTAAAATATGTGTAGCATAGTAGAACATTTTTGTATTTTGAAGCAGTACTTGATGAAATGTTATGTATATGAGGTTTGTTACACCTCGACAGGGGGGGTGAGAAAATAATACTAATTTAGTCCGTCGCCACCCTTTCAGTTAGGATGTTCGCTGCACTCGGCTGCCGTCAATTGTCTGGGTTAGGATCACTCTGGATTGGTCATGGACGGGTTGGTTATGGAGGGGTGAATCAAAACTCCCTGAGTACATCCTACCCTATGTACACTGGTCTATTTACACTGTTATTTACAATAGAAAGGGCCTCCTTCGGCCAGTTTACATAACACTGTTTCGTTACTCTCTTTCTAATTTCCCTCTCGGGGGAGATGCCGTGAGACTGTTGCTTCCCTCCATTGCCTGTCACTCTCTACACAATTTCTACCCTGGCGCTCGCTGGGGTACACTGGAGACTGTACTTTGAGATCACACAACAACACCGAATTTTTAATAACATGGCTAATATGAGCAAAGAGACTTACTTGCAATAGAGATGCAGATAAATGTCGCCATCCACCATCTTGTGGCACCCATATCGGATAGAGCCTCCGGCTAGCAACTCGTTATTGCGTTTAGATCAGATCCCCCGTAAGTTTTTTTCTCATTTTTTGTGCTCTAATTTTGCTGGCACTGCAGTTTGTGAAAGAGGGAGGTTAACTCCTCCTTTCGTCCTCATTTCTAAAGTGGTTTATTCTAATTGGCTAAATCTGACTTGTCACAGACAAAACGAGGCTCCACCCTCTTTGCATTTTGTAAGTTTGCGGTCTCCCAGTGTTTACAACGTCACTTCTGAAGTGGAGCGATTGCGTGCCCTTGCTGACTCTTAACATTCTTGACCTCGATCGCCTGTCCAAGTGTCGCCATTCTAGCTTGATTGCTGTAAACGCTTTTCGTAACGTTTAGGCAATCCCCTCCCAGTCTCGAAATTGCTGCGCAACAAGGTTCATTGTGACTTTTAAGTTGTGGCCATGATGCAGAGTATGGAAATTGTTCAGTCTTTGAGGTGTATAATAAGTAACTTTTCCAGCCAACCTCTCTGAGAGTTAAATATATTTAAAGTACAGTTCTTGTTGTATTTATTAATGTTGGTTCTGTTACAGGTATTGACACAGAACAAATAACATTTCATAATGCAGACTATAAAGTGTGTAGTGGTGGGGGATGGTGCAGTTGGTAAGACTTGTCTGCTCATCTCTTACACCACCAACAAGTTTCCTTCGGAGTATGTGCCTACGGTAAGCACTGAAGATCTTATAAGTAGTAGAATCTCAGACTGTCATGGAAACTCTTTTAAAGTTTTTAATGTTTCTACTTGTGTCACTGTTTAAATAGTGAAAAAAATATATAATATTGCCAGTTTGGCTTATCTGGAAAGTTTCACTTTTAATTATACATTTATATTGAGAGTTTACATGAAACCTTGAAAACATTTGCTGAAGAGAATCCAGGTCAAAGTAAGCAAAGTGAAAAGGCTGTGTTTGATACATTTTGCTCCATTTTCACTTCATTTGTTCAATTTTTGTGATTCTGGCCTAGCTGTCTTGCTGTTGTATTTCCTCAGTATGTTAAAATACATGCAGTGTGTTTAATATGTCATTTAATGGTGACTGATTTAATAGCAGAGGTTATGTAGTATTGGGTGAGACAGGAAAATTATCATTCATTATGAGAGAAAAATCAGGAAAGAGGTAGTCATACACTGTTACAAGGTAACAGGTAACCCCGGTCACAATAACATTCCTTGGTCATGATTCAAACATTGGTTCTCCCAGCTACAAATTAGGCTGTTACCACTGTGCCATTTCTCTCTCTAAATCCATGGAGAATCATTATATCATACAGAGACACATGTTTTGTTGTATTTAATTAACAGTGTGTCTGGAATGTTGCTTTCAACAGATTTAATTTTAATTGATCATGGAAGATTGTTGTGCTTTGTAGTTGGAGGCCAGTTCGGGAATTCAGGTTTGCAAAAGAAATTAGTCTCTTAGTCATATAAGAATCATGTGACTTCTTATCATCTGAACGTTTTAAGTCTGAATGTTGCTCTCCTTTTGTTCCAGGTATTTGATAATTATGCAGTTACAGTCATGATTGGTGGGGAACCTTATACACTTGGACTTTTTGACACTGCCGGTAAGTAAATGCTCTTTTCTTCAAGTACTTGGCGAGGTGTTGTGCCACTTGATCCTGGTTTTAAAACAGGTGGTAAATATAACGAGGCAGGACAGGCCAATATCAAATGTTTAGAATTAAGTTTATTTCAGTCCAACTCCACCACTTTAGCACTTAGTTACCCAACATGTTTCAATTCATAATGAATCATCATCAGAAGTATGCCTCTACGATCAGGAATCCACTAATACGTAAAAGTTTTTAAGAGTAGAAACGCTTAAAACATATATGATACTCACTATATGTAGTTGTTGATTTTTGTCATATAGACGTTGATGTAAAATTTTTTTGTAATAAGAACGTTTTTTAATTGTATTACTTAGAAGTGGTGTAGTTGCAATCACTTCCCTAATGGATAATTAAAAATGATCCACTGTATTTTATATAAAAAATTCAATTTGTTTCACCACAGCAGCCTTCCTTACGTTAAAATTATGTTTATGAGTGTGTGTATAAACTTATTTTAAGATAATTTTATTTGTGAACTAATGTGGGTTTTTTCTTCCTTAGTAGAGGAATTGTCGTCTATCCCTTGGTTGTGTGTTCTTGTTATTAATGGTGTGGTTTGTATGCGTGCTGTGCTGCTTGTGCTGAGCTGAGAGGTTGAGCCACTATGCTACAAGTCGGAAGGTTGCAGGTTCAAGTCCCAATGAGGTCATTGGATTTTTTCAGTTGACCTAATCCTTCTGGCTGCACTATGGCCCTGGGGGTCGACTCAGCTTCTAACATAAATGAGTACCAGGAATTAATTAAATAATATTCCTGGGGAGTAAAGCGAAGCTGGTGCGTAAGACTGACAACCTTACTGCCATCTTTGAGCCAATTGTTTAGATAATGTGGGACCTTCAGCATCTCACAACCCTATGGCTCTTCACGGCCTGTTACAGGAATAGCTTTACTTTTTACTTACTTTACCCTTAAATGTGGCTGTGAGCCCTGACATTTAAATCTCCTTTCCTTGCAGTAGAGGGTAATAATAATGTAGTCCTCTGTTGGGTTAAACAAAAGAGCATTTCCATTGTTGCCCAGTTTTCTGTACTAAACAGTGATAATTTTTCTCGGCCATCAGATGAAGTCATTGTGTTGATAAAGAATGAGTATTGCTGCTTTGTAAAGCATACAGATGAGACAAGTGCTTAGAACCAGTACCTCAGTATATGTTGAAATGCTGTTGCTCTAAGAACAGTTCCAACTGTTGGACAGATGTAAATCAACAAATTCCAAGCCTTTTGTGGAACCCAAAGGTTCATTACTGTGTTCACAAGGGCATGCCACAGGAGTGTGTCCTCAACCTGATGACTCCAGCTCACAACTTTGCACCCTGTTTTTATAAGAGCCATTTTAATGTTCCCTGATCTACGCCTAGGTCTTCAAGTTTTCCATATGTGTACTTTGTTGGAAACACTAGAGCTTCATATGCGTGTGGTCAAGTGCATTTTGTATTGGATGAAATTTCAGTTTGTCGATAACAAAATCTTGATCATTTTAAATGCTTGGTTGTGTATTGATGTAAAAGTGATCTGTAAGGGAGAGTGCTGTATGGCTCTGCATGCAGTGCTGTGAATTAATTCATCACTGTTTGTATCATATGGAAAGTTGTTTAATTTCCAGTAGATTTGAGTCTCCAGTATTCATGCATGTGCATATATTTTGTTACTAGGTCAAGAAGATTATGATCGACTGCGTCCCCTTAGTTATCCACAGACGGATGTGTTCCTTGTGTGTTTCTCTGTTGTATCGCCATCTTCTTTTGAGAATGTTAAAGAAAAGGTAAGGATGTCGTGTAACAAATATGGTCATGTTCATACTCTTCTGGGATGTGACACTCTGTACTTGGTAGATGTTTCAGAGGGACCTTCTGCCTCCATCTGCTTCTTCTCCATGTTCTTTGAAGCTGGAGGTTACACGTTCCAAAAAAATGTTGGTACCTGTCTACCAGATTACATGGCCTCACATACAAAAAGACATGACCCTAACTTTAACATGAGAACCTCACATCTCAAAGAGTATAGTTTTCTACTGTCGTAGTTCCTTCCTTGCCAAATTGTTGCTCCTAGTATATCATAATGTATTACTCTCAGAGACTATTATGTTAGATTGTTGGCCAGCAAGTAGGTTCATCATATTTGACTGTTGACTGAGAAGTGTGTGTTCAGTTTTGCCGATGGATCTCTAGTGCGTTTTCACTTTTGCAGTGGGTCCCAGAAATTACACATCACTGTCAGAAAACACCATTTCTATTAGTGGGGACACAGATTGATTTACGAGATGATGCTGCGACTATAGAGAAGTTGGCCAAGAACAAACAGAAGCCTATCACATTTGAACAAGGAGAGAAGCTTGCAAAAGAGCTGAAGGCTGTCAAATATGTAGAGTGCTCAGCATTAACACAGGTACAAACATCCTTGGTACCCTAGACAGGGTATTGGAAACTTGTTTTGTATCAGTCATGTAAGAGGCTTGATGATTTTTTATGGAATCATGTTCATACAGTCAGTAAGTACAGGGCAGTGTCACTATTGTGAGAATTTATTAGATTTGCAAAAGTGCTCATTCTGATGGATACTTGTAATGTCTAGGTAACTATACTGATGCAAAAATACAAGCTATCTGATGACTGATCACAAGTTCCATTATTCCATGTTACAAACTTTGTATCTTGTTTACCAAATTGGAATGGGATGCAGATATATTTAGCAGTGCTATACCAGAATTGTTTTGAAACAGTATCTCAGCAGTCACTACAAACAGAAACATGTCTTGTGACAGTATTGATACAGAGTTTCAAAATGAAAGTATCCATATTTAGATGTACCTTAAGAAAGTTGCATTGTGCTGCGTGGGTTTTTTTTTTCTTTCTTTCTTTACCATTGTCTCTCGTGGGTATTTGGTTCCTTCGTTATGTTTCATTTGAACTTTACTCTGTTTGCAGAAAGGATTGAAGAATGTTTTTGATGAAGCAATTCTGGCTGCATTAGAGCCCCCAGAGCCAGTAAAGAGGAGAAAGTGTATCATCTTGTAAACCATTCTGTTAGCAGCAAATCAAGGTGAGTTGTGTTGGAATGCTTATAACTTCAAAGTTACAAATTGAACACTTATGTCACAGGAGCTGGATTACTACCTGAATGTTTTATTACATAACTTTTCCTAGCAGTTCTTATTGTGTGGTCTTCATGTTCACCCAATTATATTAATATTTCACAGTTGAAATGATTGGTAAGTAGAGGTGAAATTCTCCCTGATCTTATTAATTAAGCACCATGCCATTAATATGTATGGGGGAAGGGAGATATAGCTCCACCATTTTTACCTCAGCACTAGATGGATATGAGTGGTCAGGCCACTGAACGGTTGCTCAGACGCACTGGTCCAGAGTTTTACCGTCCTGGCATACAGGCCCTAGTTCCAAGGTGGTATAAGGAAGTTGAAAGGAATGGAGATTATGTGGATAAATGATATTTTGTTACTAAAAGATGTATCAATGTGCTGTATAAGTAGTAAAGGTCTAGAATAAAAATTGAATTTTTAAAAAATGTGAATTACTTTTGGAGTGACCCTTATATAAAAGCCTTGAGAGATGTTGCTGAAAGCAGAGACATGATGGACTTTCAAATGCACAAGATATCAGGTTACAGTGAGGAACAAAGAACTATTCATACAGCAATCTGGAGCTTTGTGTTTTGTCTACAAACACTGTCAGTTGCCCCCATGAGATGAGTGCCATGTGGAAAGGAACAACACATCTATGAAAATAGCAGGAATTTTATGCTCTTGAACATTACATAAATATACACCAAAGCAAACAAATAATGCCCCAAATAGTTTTGTGTGTGTGTATGTATATATATAAATAAAACAATATCATGTTTCTGTTGAGTTTCTTCAGAAGTATTTTTATATTAAACTCTTATGTTTGTAAATGTGTCCGCTGAACTGAATACTAGTAACGTTGCTCACTTTAAGAAGTGCTAGTTACATTTTCATAAATAATGACATGTTGGTTAAGTTAATCTCTTATCCAAAGAAACAGATGTCTAATTGTCATTATCTTATTTCATGCGTTCCACCAGTTATAATAAATTATAGTAATAATAAATAAGCTACAAAGAAAATGTGAGCTGGGATAGCCCAGGCAGTATAACGACTGGCTACGGGCTGGACGACTGAGGGGTCGGAGTTCCAAGTCCCAGTAAGGACACAAATTTTCTCTTCTCCACGTCCAGACCAGGTCTGGGGCCCACCCACCCTCCTGTCTAATGGGTACTGGGGCTTTTTCCCTGGGGGTAAAGTGCAGGGGCATGAAGCTGACCACTCACCTCCAAGTAGTGCTGGGGTAAAGAAAATGTGGATCTATGCATCCACTTCCCTATACACCTTAATGGCTTAGTGCTTAATTAGTTAAGCACAGGGACAGCTTTACCTTACCAATAGCAAGAGCAAAGCCTTGTCTACGTACAATGTTGTATAATTACATTCGATTCTGAATAAACCACAGTGACATGCTTATAAGGAAGTAGTATGTAGATGCTGCGTAGGTCAGTAATGCATACTCGTGTCAGCAGCATACATTGGTAAGCCAGAGACACTGGACCAAATTGCATATGTGCTTCCCTAACGTTTCACCTTATAACAGAAATACATCCAAAATATGAAGTCTTTGTTTGAAATAGTAGACAGTTCACAAAGTCCAGAAACGCAGTGATCCTAAGGGTAAATACCATCATCAGAACCTTTCAGAATTAATAAAAATACTGTTTCTAAAATTTTTTTAAAGATATTTAATTATCTGAAGTGAAATCACAAATTTGGCTTGAAGATTGATGCAAAACTTAATATCATTGATCACATAACATAATTGTTGATGAAAATATGGGTCGTTTTTGCTCTGGTTAGGAAATTCCTTGCATATCTTCAGAACAAACTCTTGTATGGAATCCAGTACAGATTATTTTGTAAGAGCATCTTTGAGTGTCAGGTGTGCTTGCTTTGCGTCATATGCTTGCTCACCCTCAAAGCCATGATGACCACATTTGTGATCCTTCTCACCAACTTGACTAGCTTTATAGACCAAGTCCAAGTCACATTGCAACTGACGGTCAGTCAGTCAGTAAGTCTTGGTGCCGAGCCCTGTCTGGGGCTCATGACCATATATTTATTACTGTTGAATGTTAAGGTTTTGTTTTTTTTTACGGGTCTGTCTTTTTTACATGCTACTGGGTCTTTCCAGCGCAGTCTTTCTGGGGCCTGAGTCCCTTGGGACTTGCGACCATATTTTACTGTCTCTGATTTGAGATTTCCCTTTTTGTCACCTCCTACGACTCGCAGGGTCACAGTGGAGATATTCGACTCTGCCTCCTCATGGGTTTAGCTTTATATTTTGTATATATATTTTTCATCAAACATGGATGTCCATATTAAAGTCTTGTCCACTAAAAACTTTTAAAACCAGTGAAACATGAAAAAGTTATACATGTAATTATAAATTAACATTTTCAAACACTTTATTTGAGTCCAACAATGATGTTTGCTTAGTAGATGCATTCCTTGGTTGCAGTGATTCAGATAATTGGCATTCTCTTGTATATTCTGTTGCGTAATTGTTCTAGTATTGGTAAAAGTCAAGTTGGCCCTGTGCTTAGCTAATTAAGAACTGCTGTTTTTGTTCTGAAAGACCAGAGCCATCACTTATTGTTTACTGTGCAATTTTTGCATTGCATTGTTTGGCTTCTTTTTCCAGCAGATAACAAAGTAAATGGATTGGTTTTTGATGCCTTGTTCATCATTATATACTAACCAACTTGTGAATATGCGCATTGGCAGAGAAGAACAAGACTATGGAGGTATTTTTTTAAGGGATTCTCTAGTTTTGGAATCCAGCATAACAAGGAAGCACAAAGGAGGGTGAGCAGAGTATTCTGAAACCAATAAAAGAGTAGCTTTGAAAAGTGTGACCATTGTCTGGATGTATTGCAACAATTCCATGTTGGGAGGGGTAATATTTATCACATCTGTTTGAGGGGAGGTGTACTGTTATATGTGCCATTGCCATATTCCTTACTGTTTCAAACACCTCACATTTAAGAATGCAATGTTTACACTTCTGTGTGTTTCCTTGGTTTTATGAAAGTGGGGTCATTTGCTTGTCCAGTACCTTCATTCCTAATGGCAAGATCATACTTACAGAGAAAATTTATGCAGTATTGCAGTTATTGTCCATAAATTTGAAAGTAATTTTTATATAGCTTTTGTTTTGCAACAGTTTCTTTGTGTGTGGTTCGGAATTCTGTAGGTGACGTGAGTGGGCTGGTGATGTTTTTTAAGGTTTTGCGTGTGTGTAGCTTTGTTCTTGTTGTCTCCATTGACAAGAAGAGTTGGAGCTTTCCAAATTCTTCAGAAGACATTTGTCACACACCGCTTTTGCATCCACATGGATTTCCTCTTGCCAGTAGGAGCTGGTACGAGTGATGATACAGAAAGGGAGAGGTTGTATAAAATTTTGTCACGTAAATCATTTAACCCATTTTGGGTACCGTAATCCTTCCTTATTGAACACAACTAATGATATATTATTGTAATAATGATTATAGGTCCCTAGAGAAGTAATTTAATTCTGGGTCAGTTTTGTATGCTGTATGTATGTGTGTGACTGTGTGAGTGATATTAACTGGTGGATTCACTTTGAAATTGCTACCAGTATTGTGAGAAGGGCATACCCCTTCATCTCTGGGAACATATATATGTCTCACCTGAAAAGCAATGAAAATTGATGCATGATTTTGTTTTTGAGCTTAATTTAATATACATCGGAGTTTATAAATATTCATGAATAAATTAACAAGGAGTAAGTTTTTGCATAATGTAAAGTGTGTTACCATCCATTAGTTCCTGATTTTGTTGGTTTTGGGCACAGCAGTATTTACAGGCAGTGGTTCAGAGACTGGATTAGTTATATATTCATTGATTGGTTCCCCAGATAAGCATCGGAATTGCCCCATTCATCAGAGTGCTGGTGCATGTTGGAGTTCTCACAGTTTCTGAATTACCATAGTGGTGTATGTTTCAGAAAGTTTTTCTTAGTCAAACAAGGAAAGAGCATCATACATGTTGATTCTTTGTGATAAGAGAGAATTCTAACTTGTTTGATTGAAAAGCAATGTACCCCATGATTTTACAGTAGTAAAATCATGCAAGGTGGCAGGGTGGCTTTTTGCAAGAGACATTGATACATGATCAGCTGAATGTAAAGAAACACTTTATAAAGTAATTTATCCAGTGTATCTGAGCCTCCACGCTTTTTCATATATTTCAGATCTCAGTCATCCACATGTGTTTTATGAATGTATTGCTGCCAGTCTCAGAACCATTCCTTGAGAAGTTAGTGAGGTTTAAGTGTTTTACGTAATGAAACTCATTTACTGGTATAGCAGTCACATTTCTCCCTCAAATAAATGCATTCTTGCAAGCATTGAAAGTGTTTGTATATGTTCAGGCTTTAAATTGAGCAGCTGTCAGGAAGTTTGTGACTTCAGTACACAGAAGAAAAGTTGTGTAATTTGTTATTTCAACCTTTCTCTTGTTTTGAATGCAGGTCTTATAACTTCAGCTGTCTCAGAGTAGAAAGTGAATGTATTTTGTATACTGGGCACTCAAGAGCATAATAGAATCTATGAGAGCTTGAATGCAAAAAAGGATAAAATTGCATACTGGGGAACTTCATGATTTGTTCTTTTCATCCAGTAAGAAAGCACTCACTACCCTATCGAGGAAAGAATACAATGAGCTTAATGTGCTTAAGTAGTTCGCCTTGATGATGAAACTCCTAGGTACAGTAGATGGAAGCAGTGGTCAGTCTCATGCTGTGGCAGTGTTTACCACCCAATAAAGAGGAAGTATGGATATACTTACCCTGTAGGGAACGGAATTGCCCATTCATCAGGACCCCACCTAGTTTGAAAATTGTTGCTTCTGGGGACTGTAAACATTCATTTTGTGACTTAGATTTTCAGGTTAAACTTGATTTCACATTAAAGAATGTCTATAGATCAGGCAGTGAGAAAATAAGATATTGTGTGACACAGCTTAGATGTTAAATGCAGGAGTTAAATAATGGGCATTGTAATGCAACTGTACAGTTAAGTTGTCTGCAGGGACGATAATGAAATAAAACTTACTTTCCCAAAATTGCACATGGAAAGTAGTACATAATTTTTGCTTCCAAAATTTATAAAATAATAGAAGTGTAGATCATATCCCCTTCTCACAAGGAAAATATATTAGTATATTTTTCCTTAGTGCATTTAATGACAGCAATAATTTATTTTAATGTAGTGTAAATAATGCTAGGTGTATTGCTGTGCCAAGACATTGGATATTGGATTCTATTAAGAAGGGAACCAAAGAACTGTGACTCCAAACATGAATTATTCTTAAATTAAAGGTGACCAATTAATTGGCATTTACCAAAATACGGATTGGAATGAAAGTAACTTGTATTAGTTTTTATGGTCTGGTACAGGGATGTGCAACCTATTGAAAATGCAGATCACATTAAAGAATACAGGACTGTCACAACACAAGGTAACAGTGTGTACCCAAAAGTTCAAAGATTATTGTATTGAAAGAAACAAGGGAAAGAACAGCTGTTGAAAATTGAAATGTATGTATGACCTGAGCCTATTATAAAAACCATTTCATGCCAAGAAAACATTATTGTTGAGTTTAGGTTGCATGTCCCTAGCCTAAGGTGTTTGTGCCAACCCTTCAGCTCTTTTCTTTGTATTATGTCTTAAAGTTGCAGTGTTTTGATATCAAAGTGAAATCTCCTAAATCAATAAAAGAAGGTATGCTTTCTCCTTTGAGTTGTTTCATTCATCAGTCAGTTGTAACTGGTGTGAGATTCCTGCATAGTATCCATCCTTTTCTGTCTCACTATATGTAATCATACGTGTACTTTTAAAGTAAAAAGTAAATTGTCCCTTTGCCTAGGCACGATTCCATGAAGATGAGTGAAATAGTGGAGGTAAGGCTCACATGTTTTTGATCTCAGCATTAGATGGAGATGAGTGGTCATCTATACCTGTCAGCCCCAGTGCCCATTGAATGGGGGGCTGGAATGGCCACAGACGGTCTGAACATTATAGCAAAGTGAAGAGTTCCTTTCCCTGTCAAAAATCAAACCCATGACTTTACTGACTCTGTTGTCCCAGATTCATTCTTTCATACAATGATAAATTTTTATCTTGCAGTGACATTGAACAGTCTCAGAAACAGCTAAACTTTGATATATGCTTTCCCCTGTGCCAGTTCAGTTGGATGGACATAGAATTTTACATTGCTCTGAAGTGGTTGGTACACTGCAATTTATTTATCATTCTCTTTGTACTATTATGTTGTCCTTCATGATATTCATAGACATATCTCAGAAGCACATGAAAATTTATGGGCTTGATGAAAGTTGTCAGTCTACCTTAGAGACTGCATACCAGAGATGATACTTCCAAGCATGCAATTCATGATTTTTTATTTCAGTGATCCATGATCAAGGTTAGGTGAAGCCTTTCCTGTAGGTACATTAGGTACGTTTCTTTCCCCCTGACAACACTTCACTTTGTTTGGCTTAAAGATACCACAGGAATATTCTACAAACAACAGCTGATGTGGATAGTAATATTCAGTGGAGTTGTAATTTAATCTTCCCTTACAGCTGTGGGTGTTTGTAAAATTAAGTTCACCATACTTACTGATGGAGACAGTTATTACATAGTCACACAGAAATTCTGCCTGGATCATGGTTCTAGGATATTTGACATGCTGTTGTGAATCTCCACCCCAGTATCCATAACTTTACATGATTCTGGTAAAAGGTATACGGTGGGAAAATCTGTCTTGTTTGCATATAATTGCAGTATAGTAGTTAAGGAAAGGAATGTGTACAGCCTATTTAAACATAATGCCCGAAGACCAATTGGCAAGTTTCATTCCTTCAAGCACAGCAAAGGCAGGAGTTTCTAACCTGTCCCAAGTTTCTGTTTGAACTTTTTACATTCTACATTTGTTGTAATGTTATCCAGTTAAAGTAGAATCACTTATCAGATCTGTAGTGTAGGGGTGGACAAAATAATGGAAAGAGTAAGAAACTGAGGAATATAATTTGTATGTTTTGGCTACATTGAAAGAACTTCCATTGCAATGCTGAATGCTCTTCCGTGTGTTTACATTCTGTGCGCTCGTGTCAGTGCATTAGTAGTTGTGTTAAGTGACACTCCATGTGAAAGAATCAGAAAATGGGAGATCTGTCAGAATTTGATGATGCACATTCAGCTGGAGCATCTGCAACAAAAAGTACCACATTGTTGGGTGTATTGAGAGCGACAGTTTCTAAGGTTATGTCAGCATACACGACTCATGGGAAGATGACGTCAGTGAAGAGGAACAGTGGGCAAAAATCAAGATTGACAGAAAGTGATTGCCGTAAATTGAGAAGGATTGTTTCAAAAAATCATGGAACTACTGCAGCACACATGAACTGCAACAGAACTGAATATTCATCTCTGATTCCACAAAAACTGTCTAATGTGAGCTTCACAAATCGAACATCCATGGTGAGGCTGCAGTTGTGAAACCTCTGTGAAAGTAATACTCAGATGTGTAAATGGTGGTGTCCCACCATAAAACCCGGATTTCAGACAACTGGAAACACGTGATATGGTCAGATGAGTCATCCTTCATGCTGTTCCCTACATGAGGAAGAGTTTACATTTGGAGAACAGCCAAAAAAACTACAGTCCAGAATGCATGGTTCCAACAGTGAAACATGGAGGTTCTGTGATGGCTTGGGCATCCATGATCCAAACATTATTTCCAAACAATGATGCAATTTTGCAAGAATACAGTACCTCCATTCACATTTGCTAGAGGCTGTTCAAAACTTGTAAGCATCCATTCCAATGATTGTGGCTATATTGAAGACCAAAGGGTGTCCAACACCATATTAATAAAGAAATGTGTACAGTATCTGTATTGTTTCCATTATTTTGTCCAATCCCTATATATGGTTGTCAAGTCCACCCACCTCTGATATTGTTATTATTATTAATAATGATAACTGTGTGGGTCTGAGGAAATTTCAAAAGATATTTATTTTAAAAAGAAAATGTGTGCATAAACTAATAATTTATGAATTTTGCATTTATGAGTATTAGATGATTAATTTCTGATATTCTGTACTATTAACAGTTTTAAGGCTGATGAATTCTCAAATGTCTGTCATGCATTTGAAATGCAAGATTTTATAAGAATTTTATTTTCAAGATTTTACATTTTTAGAGAGTTGCCACATATCTGTGCACTTGAAGCAGTGAATATGGACTTAATGAGTATAGAGTTCCATTCCCCTAATGCCTCTCCAGTTTATTTGCACTGTTTATTTTCTTTAGCATTGTCAGCCTACATAAAAGCTTTATTGCTTTCAGCATCACCATTTAGGAGACCGATGTACGTGGGAGGATAATACTGTATGTGAATCCTGTGGAAACAAGGTCTATTCCCAAAAGTCAGTCAAAACCAAGCAGTCACAGAAGACTACTGTGGGGAAATGAATTATTTAGAGATTAGTTCCTGTAGTAATTTCTGCCGTATCTTGCTGTAAACTCCATAATTGTTACGAACAGTGCCAGCTGCCATCCTTGTATGTTGAACAAACCTTCAAGTTTGAGCAGTAGAAAATCAGATACAATAGCTTGGCTGTCCAGCAACAGTTTTTGGCACTTTGTGTCACAAACTCTTACAGAATTGCCTAAAACTCTTTTTTTACTATCTCAGCCAACAGAATTTCTAAAAGCCAGTATGTTTCAGAAATTTGTGCTGTTTCAATTGTCAAGTCAACTTACTGTGTTGGGTGCCTCAGTAGAGCTACTCTTAAACCAAGGGTAGCTCTATGAAAAGGCCCAGTAGAGTAGCTTTTCTCACCTGCAGACAGAAACAGAATCAATTCAAAAGTGGATTTGAAAAGTTCAGTTGATGGACATGTCCAAAATAACAGTACTAAACAGTGTGCTTCACATAAAAAATTTAAGCTTTTGTTATGAACCTGATGCCATGAAAGCATTGCACAGAGTGGTGCCATAGCCTCCATACCACAGCCAGTACAATGTGGTTAAACCTTTATAGGCATACAAAACTGCAGCCAGTTTAAACTATAATTTATAAATATAGATAAGTTAAGAAATGTACACAGAATAACAAATCTGGAATGTACTCCATTATCACCTGTAGCTTTTCAGTTCATGAATGCTAAACTTTGATGGTGTTATAAATGACATGAAACGGGCGACTAAGCAGAAACACTGATGACTCTATCCTTTTAATATCATGTCGGTCTCTCTGTGACCCAGTATGAACACGTTAACTGGTGAACATGTTTTATTAAACTTTATGGAAGATTTTTACTTAAAGTCGGCATTTTCAAGATCTAGCCATGTTGCGCCACAATGAAACCAAGTTTACATATTACCTAAAATGGACTTTTTTGTGTGTTCAATAAGATGTTTCAGAGATGTTGTTTAAATAGATATAGGAGACTAATTTGCATTTCATTCCAATTTTTAAGTAAAATCAGTTAAGAGTAATTCCCTTGATAATGTTGTGTATTGAATTATAGAGTTAGCACTTTTGGTATAGTGACTGACTATGGGCTGAATAGCCTAGGGGTTGGAGTTTGAGTCCCGGTAGGGTCAGGAATTTTCTCCGTGTCGGCCAGATCGGCTCTGGGGTCCACCAAACCTCCTATCCAATGGGTACTGGGGGCTCTTTCCGTGTGGGTAAAGGGGCCGGGGCATCAAGCTGACTACTCATCTCCAGCTAGTGCCGGGGTCAAGAAAATATGGATCTATACCTCCACTTCCCCATACGCCTTCATAAGCACAGGGAAAACTTCACCCTTACCACTATAGAGTACACACATTTGCACACTGCTACACAACAAGGACATTGGGGCTATAATCGTGCAAACATACAATAAGACGCATCGGCAATCAAAGTGCGTGTTCAGAAGACCACTGTTGGTCGTTCAAAACACAAGTTAAGAAATGCAGGCTAGGGCAATTGGGGCGTTGATCTCGCAAACCGTAGGATTTATGGAAAAGTATTGGTGTGTTTTATTTTTCTCTGTAATGTTCGTTCACAACATTTTTTCAGGGTTTATGATTGAGACTGCTTAATAATGCTGTCATAAATTTTCCAGAATCATATTTACATCGGTTTATACGTGATGGAATTGCTTCATGCCTACCGACGGACGGAACAGTTTCAATAGGCAGTCCACAGGAATGCGAACCCAGAACTCTGGGATGTTCATAGGTCTCTTTCCTGTAATCCCATATAATTTAGAACGTGATGTTCTGAAGCTGGCAGATGTGGCATTAATACGAGTAATAGTATCGCAAGAGTACATTCCAAAGCAAGCGCGTATATATGAGAGGTACCCGCAGAATTGCAAAAGAAAAGTAGCTCTGGCTCTCTCTTTGCATACTGCACGCCAACTTGAGTATGAAAAGGGGTTTTATGGATACTGTACGTTCAGATGAGCCCTGTCATTTTCTCCACACCTATGACATCAAGCCAGAAGGGGCTAGAAGTCTTTTGGGGGTGAAAATGGTGATTGGGTGTTGAGTTGTCAAAAACGTGAGGACCTAGATCGAACCAGAAAGCCTAGAACAGAGATGGCATATCCTAACTCGCATTCCTACCCCATTGTTACAGGACTTGGCTAGTTAAATCTAAAGGCATTCATCCTACGGAGGAATTTTAACATTAATTGTGTAACACTTCATGGTGAATTGAAGGGTTTGGGTGAAAGGCTGAAACGCACAAAAGGTCTGTTTTGAGAAAACTTATAAAACATTTTGAATTATGTACCATATATGTAGAATTATTGTGAAAATTTGCTCTGCATTTTCAGAACATCGGCACAATACACTCAGTAATTACATTCTGACAAACTGTCACAATATCTTTTCTACCATTACTCCAGAGTTGTGCCATCCAGATAAGGTAGCACAGAAGACGCAGGGCACGTTGGGCTGATGGGCATGTGTACAAAAGTCAAATTTTCGTTACAAGTTTTGATGTAGACCACCAATACGAAATAAATGGGTTTTCCAATGAAACTTGAGATTGGAAGAGGAGCGGTTATGACCACCCCTTTTTCCCCCTAAAAGTTACTACCTTATAGTTGGATTTCTGTTTTTATGGATCTGTTAAAACATGACTGACCGCCTATGTGGTCTAGTGGTCAGAGTTCATGGCTCCAGATCCAGAGGTCCGGGTTCGATTCCAGGCGCGACAATATTTTCTGAGAAGTAGTGGGTCTGGAACGGGGTCCACTAAGCCTCGTGAGGATAATTGAAGAGTTATTTCAAGGAAATAGCGGCTCCGGTCAAGAAAACCGAAATTAACGGCCGTGGGGATTCGTTGCGCTGACCACGTGATACTCTCTATCCGCAAAAGTTGGCACTAACTACACTTACAAGCGGCGGTCCCTCGGTCGGTATAGTTCGCTTGCGGACTAAAAACCGCATGGTTTGTTTTAAAACATGACTGGCACATAGTTACTATGGAGCCGGGATAGCACAGTCGGTATAGCGACTGGCTACGCTATGAACGACCGAGGGGTTTGGAGTTGGAGTCCAGGTGGGGGCAGGAATTTTCTCCAAGTAAGCCAGACCGGCTCTGGGGTCCACCAAACCTCCTATCCAGTGGGTTCCGGAGGTGAAGCGGCAGCCGCGTGAAGCTGACCACTCGCCTCGAACTAGTGCCGAGATCAAGAAAGTGTGGATCTATACGTCCACTCCCCCATACGCCTTCATGGCGTAGTGATTAATTAGTTAAGCACAGGGACAACTTTACCTTACCTTTACATAGTTACTATATCTGCATTATACGCTAGTTCAGTTGTATTGTAGCCGGTAGTCGGCTACTGCCCTCAGACGACTTATCTCTGCTATTTGTACTGTACCCTTTTCACTTCATTTTCATGTGTGTGCGAACATCCATAATTCTGATGCATAACACAGCCGATATTACATATATTGAATTTAAGCATGTTCTCGACCATTGTGTATACCGTTGCAATAACATGGTTGAAACCTCCAGGAAGAGTGGAAAACTCCTGTGTCGAAACTATAGTAAGCGAAAGTTCATAAATGTTTAAAACATCTAGGACGACCGTGGATGTGTTGGAGAGAGTAATTTTTTAAAACTTTCTAGGTTATGGGAATATGGGAACGGCCTATACATAATAAACTTTAAAATGAGACACGCTTTTTATAGGCATTTAAATTTTTTAAAGTAGAAGCCTAATTTTTCATACCGACTCGCAGGAAGCTAAATAATTCAATCCTTGAACACAAATGCAATATTGCTGATATTATTTTTCAGTTAAAGTACAAAATTTATGTGTATAACTTCACTTCTTTGACTGGTATCATGTGTAAATTCAGCTCTTTCCTTGCCCCCTTGTTCGTAAAATGAAAGCGAGTTTCAGGAATGTTGGAAATGTAACTAAAGCGGTGGGGGAAAAAAAAGATTTGTCCGCCTTTACTGAAACTGGAATCACACGGGCCAGTTATCATGACCTTGGTCTTGAACAAAATATCCGGGTTCAGGGCGGGAAATCCCTCCTGGCAAGGCAATCGGCCGGCCACACCCCATATGTAAAAATAAGATTTAGCTTGAATACAGACGAGGCTTAATGACTGCACTGGCCTTCGGAACCTTCATGATGCTCCATCACCATGAAGAGATTTGATTACATCACATCGTTGGGTGTGGCCCGCAACAATTCGGTTTCCAAGAATCGAACACGTTTCATAACAGTGCAAAACAGTTGGCCAGTTAATGTATATCACGTGTCAAGAATTCAGGTAATCAAGGAAGGTGAAGGAAGTAGAGCAAAATATGTATGCATTCTGAAGTCACGGTACTAGATTAAGGTAAGCCGCCATTTTCACTCCTTAACCAACTCCCTCCCCCCCACAAGAATCCTCAACAAGCGAACCAATAGCTGCTCCAACAAACATAAAATCTTCCAGTCCGCGTCCTATTCATAGCGACCTCATTACAGTAACATATTCACGGCATCGGACAAGAACTGGAATTTGGAGGGATTCTTTCATAGGCCGTAAAAGATGAGCCGTGTTTCAGGATTACGTGTCACACTGATAGACCGATCTGATGCACAGTCAAAATTTCTTGATAACTTCTAGTGCGAGTTATTCTGCGGTTCCAGGTTTTTANAATCACACGGGCCAGTTATCATGACCTTGGTCTTGAACAAAATATCCGGGTTCAGGGCGGGAAATCCCTCCTGGCAAGGCAATCGGCCGGCCACACCCCATATGTAAAAATAAGATTTAGCTTGAATACAGACGAGGCTTAATGACTGCACTGGCCTTCGGAACCTTCATGATGCTCCATCACCATGTAGAGATTTGATTACATCACATCGTTGGGTGTGGCCCGCAACAATTCGGTTTCCAAGAATCGAACACGTTTCATAACAGTGCAAAGCAGTTGGCCAGTTAATGTATATCACGTGTCAAGAATTCAGGTAATCAAGGAAGGTGAAGGAAGTAGAGCAAAATATGTATGCATTCTGAAGTCACGGTACTAGATTAAGGTAAGCCGCCATTTTCACTCCTTAACCAACTCCCAACTTTAATATGATGTTGGATCACCTTTTGCCTTCAGTACAGCCACAATCCTTGGAATGGACACTTACAAGTTTTGAACAGTGTGTAGCGCAATTTTATACTATTTTTCTAGAAGACCGTCTTCAAGTTGCTTCAGAGACATTGTGGTTGGAATCTGTTCCCCACTCTAGTCTCCAAAACTAAGTGATGTTCAAATCTGGTGATTGTGCGGGCCAGGGAAGATGAAGTTCACCTTTATGCTCTTCAAATCATGTTTGAACAGTTTCAGCTGTGTGAATGGGGGCAGTATCTTCATGGAAAACTGCATCGTTGTTTGGAAATAACATTTGGATCATGGGATGCACCTGATTACGCAACCTGTTCACGCACTCCCTTGCAGTAATTCGGCCATGAAGGGTAACAGTGGGGCCAACAGAACACCACGATATTGCTGCCAAAACCATCATAGAACATACCCCATGTTTCACTGTTGGTACCACGCACTCCGGAATGTAGGCTTCTTTGGCTGTTCTCCAAACATAAACTCTTTCTCATGTAGGGAATAGCATGAAGGACGACTCATCTGATCATATCAGGCATCCGTTTCCTTTTGTTTGATGTCCAGGTTTTATGGTTGGGACACCATTATTTACACATATGAGCATTTCTTTCAGTAATCAGAGGTCTAGCAACTGTAGCCCCGCCATGGACGTCGGACCTGTGAAGCTCACGTCGGAAAGTTTTTTTTTTTTGAACAGGGTCTTCAAAATGAACATTCAGTTCTGTTGCAGTTCATGTGTGTTGCAGTAGTTCTGTGATTTCTCGAAATAAACCTCGTACGACAATCTCTTTCTGTCGGTTTTTTATTTTTGCTCACTGTTCCTCTTCGCTGATGTTGTCTTCCTATGATTTTTATATGCTGACATAACATTAGAAATTGTTGCTCTTGATGCACCTAATACTCTGGCAGTTTTTGTCGCAGATGCTCCAGCTAAACGGGCACCAACAATCCACTTTCAAAATTGGACAGGTCTCCCATTTTCTGATTCTTTCACACGAACTGTCACTCACCGCATTGGTAAAGAGATGCGACAGGTGTATCAGTGTTGGTGGATGGTATGTCGAGAAATAAATGTTTTTCGCAGGTTTGAATATCACATGCTGTACGTTTTATGTCCATTTGTGACTATTTACTGACTCTCCCTCGTAGTAGGACGGAACTAGCTTCTAGTTGTGTTGAATGACGAGCATTATTTAGTAATATCAATGTTGAGGCAGCGGTTATCTGTGGTCACGAATGCCATGTATCCAGTTCCTTGTTCCAAAATGTCTGTCTGGACACAATTGTCTTGTCTTTGAACGACCCCGATACTTTGGCTTGAACATAAACGCCCAAGTTTGTCGCTGTAAAATGGACACGTCATTCTGTAATTATATTCAGGAATTCAAGAAGTAGCCATTTTGAATCTCGGCCGGGTTACTGGCTATCGCGATTTTCTCAAGTCACTCTAGGTGAAACAGTACGTCCATACAGAATTTTGATAGGGATCTTCGTGGAAAGAATGCATTTGAAGCCATAAAAAGAAAATTGGTTTATAAAAATCAGTACCCCTAGGGAAATGAATGAGCTGGCTCTGGATGCCAGCAGTATTGAACCTGCAGGTTCTAATAGTTAATCAGCCAGGCACCTTTTCAGTTTATGCCTCACGTTTTGAAATCGAAAATCGATTATCTCTAAATTTGCAGACTGGCTGCATGGTAGCTGAAAGAAAAATCGAATAACTCTCAGCTGCAAGCCTGTTTGCTCAAGTAAGATTTGGGGTACAAAAGTCATAAAGTACAATTTTTAGGTTCTTTGGGGATGCTACACAAAATATCCGTCGTCTCAAGAAGGCGGTCTTATTCATTGAGTTAGTGGGCCACGGTTGACAACAGTCCATTCATAAGAACTCAATCACAGAACTTCTGCAAACGCGGAGGCACAAATTCCTGTTAGTCAAACAGTGGTTTCCGTGCCGTAGTTTATGAACGCTATGGAGGCGCACGAAATTTAGAGGCCTCGACTATTGAAACTGCGTAAAGGCGAATTGTTTTAGCATGTTGAGGTAAGAGACATAACAGCGTTGCTCATATTTATTTAAGAAGAGCTACTGCTTCATAACGTATGCCAGTTGCATAGTTGAGTATGATTACACGAATTTCGCTTGTGTTGAGAAGCAAAATTGCTGACGCAAAACATTAAAAGGATTTTCCTGCGTGTAGATGGAGGTCAAATGGGTATCTGGAAAGAGGCAATAATATTCAAAAGGTATTCTGGGCGGCGGGGTGGAAGAAAAATAATTTTACAACAGGGTTCGTGTATTTTGATTTCTGAAAGATGGGTTTTTAGGAGCTGTAGAGCAGCAAAGAGAGGTGTGGGCAGATAGTGGCGTAACTACGCAGCAGTTGTCAAGGTGAGATGTGGTCTGGGCATGAAGGTCAATTGCTGGGGTGCCTATATAAGTTGCTGGTTTGTTCCGGCATGGCAATCTTCACCCAGCTGTGGAAGACAACTCAACACAATGTTCAAGCTGGTACGTATCAGGCGCAGTCATTAAATAAGCAATCTTGCGTCCTAAGGTAAGAAAGACTTGGTTTCATTCCCTGAAGTGATTAATGGACAGGATATAGTTCCAAACAACTTTCAAGCCACCGTGTCTTGAAATGGCCCGGAACTGACTTCGCTTAGTGGGGGGTGGAGTCCAACTGAGTCCACTCGGCACGGCGGCAACTGATCGGCCTATTGTACCTGCCCCAGGTGATTATGATGATGGAGAGTTTGGTGGAATGAAGATTGGCAGGGGAAACTAAAGTACTTGAAGAAAACCTGCCCCAGCGCCACTTTGTCCACCACAAATCCCACTTGACCAGACTCGGGATCGAACCCTGGCCGCCGCGGTTGGAAGCCAGCGACTAACCGCTTGAACTATGGCGCTGCCTAGAACTGACACAAACTCCTATCAAACGCTTATATGAGGCTTCTTTTTTTTTTAAATAACAAATAGCAACTCTGTTCTATTAAACATCAAGGTGAATCTTATTTTGGTGGCCCAGTACACTCAAATGTTGTGGTTCTTAGGTTGCAGGGGTCAGTTCTGTTGGTTTTCTACCAACATTTATCTAGAACTATCCTTCAGGGTATGGAGTGAGGGAGGGGGGGACTGAGAACATGAGGATGCAAAGACAATGTTCCCTGCAGTCATAACCAGCTGAAGACAGAAATTACCGTTTTCATTACATAATAGAGGTGGTGGTATCTAACACATAGCATGAATGACCACGTTATTTACATCCGATGGCCTATTACAAGTTGACAGCTGATTCGTTGGCTGTAGCTTATATCTTTATGGGCATAAGTGCACCCTTTGGTATCTCACCAATACAGTGAAAGGTGTGTCCTCCCAGTGCTTGAATACTCCATCACAAAGGCGCACAGATGGGGCTGCACTCATTCTGGATATTGGTACTACATAGGGAGAAATTGTTGCATTAGTATCTCATTTACTTTATGCCTGGGAAAATTCTATATTGCCCCTTAGATGTGAGACACACCAGACTTCATAGATGATCAGCATGTGGCAGAAAAGAGTACCTACCCTTGATGGGAACTGAACCCTGATACCTGACATATCTAGCTAGGTATCTCACCAACATCTGTTAAAATTTTTAAAGCCTTGTTTATTTAGTAAAAGGTATAAAATCAACTCAGCTGCACTTGTCAAAGATTGTCAACATATTACAAAGTCAGTTCAAAATATAGTTTTAAAAGGAATGTAACTAAAAGTAAGTTGACCTAAAATTTGACATTTGCTCCATGGTGGCTGTACTGCCTTAGTCACCTAGAGCTTTGTTCCTGAATGTGACTCACCATAGAAAGATAAGCATGGTAGACAGCCCTAAAAATATTTCCCATTTTGGAATGAAGTGTCATTGATTTTTCAGTTTGTTCTGCTTGCTGCACTGTTGGCTCTGCTGGCCAGCGTGAGTGCTCTGCCTCAGTACCTTGTCTCCCCATATGGCTATGGATACTATGGCAGCTACGCCTACCCCTACAGCTATGGTAGTTACTTGTACCGTTAAGCTCATGGTGAGTATTTCTAATCCCCATCCTTCTTGGTAAAGCATGAGATCAAAGACAACTTATTAATACTCAGGTTCATACTAACACATTCTCTTACCACAAGATCCACTCCTTAGCCAGTCCAGTCCACATCCTCACAACACATTGCTGAATGATTCATTTGGCCGTAATCTTTGTCTTTTTGTTTTCCTTGGCACTACAGCTCCAGTGGGCCTAGGCCTACCTCCATGAACTTCTCCGTTCACTTCGGTTTACTAGATCTTACACATATGGTAGGACTCCTTGGGCGAGTAATCAGCTCATCGCAAGGCCTCTGCCTGTAGACAAACACAGAAAAACGCACACAAACATCCATGCCCTGAGTGGGATTTGAACCCACGATCTCAGCTTCCGAGTGAGCGAAGACAGTGCATGCCTTAGACCGCTTGGCTACCATGACCGGCATGATCTTTGTCGTACCCACCAGAATTCTACAAGTATTTCTAGTTTCCCACATGCTTATGTAGGAACTCTGAGCTATACAAATCATAATGTGAAATATTCTCTAGTCCTCACTCAAGATGTTCATACAAATTAAGTTTACTTTGATTGGAATCTAATTATTGTATCTTCTATGTAATCAGTCAATGTTAATATAACCCTTTGCCATATCTAATGCAGTAAAACAGTGTCCCCTGATGTATCTAACAAATTAAAGAATAGTGCATGAAGGATGTGTAATGTAGCTGCTTAGATAGTAATACAGTCCACAGTTAAAAATTTATAAAAAGTAAAGTAAAGTTGTCCTTGTGCTTAATTAATTAAGCACTATGCCATGAAGATACTGGGGTTGGATGTGTAGCTCCACCATTCTTGACCTCAACACTGATTGGAGGTGAGTGGTCAGCTTCATGTCCCTGGCACTTCACCTGTGGGGAAAGTCTCTGGTATCCATTGGATAGGAGGCTGGGTGGGCCACATAGGGGGCTGGAAGCTAACAGTAGCTGAGCTAGTCAAGAAAATGTCTGCATTTTATGGAACCTGAAGTTTCATAACCATGTTGACAAGAGCCTGAATATGTAACATCCACATGACTGATACTAGCAAGCCCTCTGAATGTGATAAATCAATCATATTTTAGTATAACTTTTATTTATTCCCATCATATATACATAATCAATTCAAGCTGCTTCAGAAATGCAAGTCTGACACTACAAATTAAAAACAAAAATTCCATTACAAATAATGAAGTTCCAAAACACTTATGACCTATGAAGCAAGAGGTACCAGGTTCAAATCTCAGCAGGAACATTGACTATTCTGACTAAAATCGTTTCCTCTAGTACTACCAAGCAAATGCCTGGATAGTACCTGAAAAGGTCATAACATCTTTGTCCCAAATTCTTTCAAATTTATTGCTGGTCATTCTCCCATATTATCCTGTGCTAAATAATCTCTGCAGTTACAGCATTGTTAAAGTGATTCATACACATAAGTCCCAAAGTCTTCTGTGAGAATGAGAATAAAATTCCCAGAATGCTGTTCTTACACCAACAGTTTTCAAATTCAATGTTCTGCAACCTTCTTTAAAACGTTGTTCTGCTATTCAGAGTTTGATATGAGAAATAATTATTTCTGTCACTACAAACTCTTTCCTTTTAAATATGTTGTAGGATTAAAGCTGTTATGGAGGTTTGGAGCAGCTGTATGAATGAGTGAATTACATTTTTATTCAGATTACAATCCTCTGGGTTATGACACTGTGTAGTCTTGTAGGTAGATACAAGCTCAACCCTGAAGATTGGGGGGTATTACTAAAAATATATACTATGTAAGTCTAACACCATTAGATACAAAATTAGAACTCTCATTTGTTTCTTAATGTGATTATTTAAAAAAAAGTAATTTTCTAGCACTAACTGGCACACCATTCTAGTCCGTGGTAAGTAAAGTAAAGTAAAGTAAAAAAAAAGTAAATGTATCCATGTAACATGCCGTGGAGGCCCATAGGGTTGTGAGATGTTGAGGTTCCCACATTTTCTAGACAATCGGATCATAGGTGGTGGTAAGGTTGTCAGCCTTATGTGCCGGCCGCCCTTTACCCCGAAGAATATTCCAAGAATATTCCTGGTACTCATTTATGTTAGAGGGTGAGTCGACCCCAGGGCCATAGTGCAGCTAGAAGGATTAGGTAAATTTAAAAAATCCAATGACCGCATCGGGATTCAATCCCATGACCTTCCGGCTTGTAGCATAGTGCCTCAACCAACTACACTACTGTGTGCAGTATGTGAGAGGTACAGGTTGTAATGACTGATGTCTGTCATGGCTTTCTCTAATCTCTCCACACAGAGTTCAGTATGGTATCATGAAATATGCCACAATCAAGTCCTCCCACATTCTTCATGATTAGTTATCAATAATTCCTTTAATCAATAAATTCTGTAACTCATCATAAAAGAAGTAGCTAAATAAGATAAATTTACTGAGTAGGAATATTGTGTTTAAGCATCCTGTTGCATTCCATAACTTTTACACACAGTGTTAATAATACAGTTCCATCAACAGTGCAACTATATTAATATTTCCCTTTTACAACATATTTCAGCCCCAACTGGCCAACATCAGGTATCTTAATTTGCGAAACTATTGAACTGTATTGAATATCACTCATTCACTGACTGCAATATTCTATGATATTAATGTTGTAGTCACAATCTAGCTAGCATTAGTTGAATTACTGTACACTGTAATTTACTTTCTATTAGAATTCATTAAAATTTTGAATTTATTTTTCTTTGTTTTTTTTTCTTTTTCTTATAATTTTGTAAAATTCTTTTTATACCTCACTAGAGCATCATCTGCTTGTCCAGACAGTATATTTCGATCCTTTCTTTGGACTTTTATATTGTAGCAGTCAGTTGTTTTGTTTTCTATATGTAAGCCTATTGTTGTTATGTTTGTCCCTTGTCTGTACGTCTTTTTCTCCACCAGTGTATGGTGTTGTCCTCTCTTGTAGTAGATGATATAGTGTGTAAAAGTCACTGCATAGGAATTCTCTAATTCTGTTAACAGTACAGCCAGCTAAAATGTTGTCTTACTCAAGATTTTGATAAGTAAAGTTTTATAAACACCTCTATTCATCTACTATAGTGGTTGCAACATACAGAAAGTTACATATGTGTTCTTTTCTGAGTATATAGCTGAGGCACAATGATAGACTATCAGAATTGCTTAATCAGTTATTTCTTATTATATTATTATGATTCCCTAGAGTAGATTATTAAACTTTTAGACTATATTTGGAACTGAACTCTGCTAACATATTTCAAACTGACAATGAAGCAAGAAGAGCTTTAGCATTGATATTAATTTGTGTCCTTTGTATTCATTTCAGATGTAAGAATTTGTTATGATCGCAGCTTTCAGACCATCTTGAACCAACACCATACTGCAGATTTTGAAAATGTCAGTTATCTTGAATTCTTCAACTGTCTGCCATACTTGCCTGTAATTTGGTTTATATTCCTCTTTAAAATAAAATTACAGTAATTAATTAGTTCCTGATGTGAAATTCTAAAGAGAAAGGAAAAAAAATATCTCCAATATATTTTCCTTTCCAGCATGCACCAACCACTTGAGGTTACATGAACTGGCAGAGTATATAACCTGATAAACTAAATGGAATGGAGGGATTTTGAGCCCTTTGATGTTGTACAGACATCATACTTTACCCAACAGTAAGTTTTATGGAAACTTATGATGCTTGGTTCTCCTTAACTGTAGACTATGTGCTGCACTACAGGAACAGCACGTGTATCCAGCCCACCTGGCTAAGCAAGCATTCCACGTTTCAGTAAAAAAGTAAAGCTATCCCTGTACCAGGCCGTGAAGGCCCATAGGGTTCTGATACATTGAGGTTCCCACATTATCTAGACAATCGGCTCAAAGATGGCGGTAAGGTTGTCGGCCTTATGGGCCGGCCGCGTTTTACTCCCCAGGAAAATTATTTAATTAATTCCTGGTACTCCGTTAGAGGCTGAGTCAACCCTGGGCCATAGTGTGGCTGGAAGGATGAGGTCAATTGAAAAAATCCAATGACCTCATCGGGACTTGAACCCGCGACCTTCTGGCTTGTAGCATAGGCCCTCAACCAACTACGCTACCGCTACACGTTTCAGTGCTAATGCTATTACTCCACAGTTAAGTCTGGCTGCCGGCCCTATAGTACCAGGCGATTTAATATCTCCTATTCCTAGATGATAAAGGTTAAACCCTTACAGCTATCTAAAGGTGTTAATAGTATATAACTACTGTTCTTGCTTTGCACAATCTTATTAAAATTTCATGTTACTATATTTACAATGTTTTAACTGAAGTGTTTCGGGTAAAAGTCTATATATACATTTATGATCCAAGACCACATGAAATTTCACATGCCTAGCTATAGTATTTGCTGTCATATGGAGTATTTTTAACTTACCATGCTATTGTGAGCCTGTGTGTAAATGACCTGTTCTATCACCATATAACCAGCACTAAGCCCCTGCTAATGTCAAAAGCCTCTACTGACACATCAGTGTACATGATGTGAAGCCTTCTTGGTGACGGTATACAATGCAGTCTTCTTAAGTGATCAGCCTTATGAAGACTAGTTAATATCCAGTGTTTTGGAGACTGTCCCTCGTTCCATTGTAAGAGGCTGATGTGATTAATGATGCAGCCATACACTGAATTTTAGACCCACATAATATGCTCTTGGCTGTCCTTGCATGGACCGCTGAATAAACAATTGGTGGAATCAAGTTTAAAGAAAGAAAGTATGCTTAGGAGATCGTGTCAGTTTGGAATTAAATGACCGACTTTCAATAAAACTGGTATAAACGTCATGTCATTGGAGGCTGCTCTAACAATGTAATTTTTTAATGTGCTATGACCAGTAATAACATGGCAGATGTGTAAACTTTGGGACTGGAGCAGGATTAGTGACAATTTGGTGACATTCACATACACTGAAGCCTTTCCTGAAACAAATGTCTACTTAGGATCAAGGGCACCATTGTGTACTGAAGATACTAGTCTCATTTACTACTGGATCACATAGCTGAAAAAAAAGTGCATGACTGCAGTTTTGTTTCAATTTTGATGTAGTTCTTGCAGAATCCATTTTTTGAGCTAGATATATTCTCATACAAGCTTCGAGTGTTTTTTTATCAACCTGTGTGAAATGAAGTCTACCAGAAGGAGTCAAGGAAAATCAAGAAGAACCATTCATTACTGTGGGTTCAAGACCCCCACAAAAGTATTATTCAGAATCTTGTCCACAATGTAAGAACAGAATATCAGTATTTCGTATCAACATAAAGATGGATTATGTTGGATTCTGATTTGAACATTCCCTTCTAAACTTCTCAAGCACCTTGCACAAGAAACAGATCAAAAATGCAGTCATGAAACTACAGCCTAAAAACCATAATTGTGCATTGACTGCAACCATATTACAGAAAACACTGGTTATATTGCAAGTATGTCATTGTGATCATTAGAATTTTGTTTTAAGATTTTATTACTAAGAGCTAAACACCATAAGATAATATGTTCACCACAAGTTTAAAAGAACAAAAATTTTTTCTGGAGCTGTCTATGGGGATTATCACTTGCAGTTATGGAGTAATTTTCATATCTTGTTGCGAAGTTAACAGTTGATGTGAGATTACATAATGTCAGCTGGGAATTTATATATTGTTCATGGTAACTTTCAGTAAGATAATCAGTATTTATGTCATCACAGGTGGAAAATTCTGTTTGGAGTTTAAGATAATTGATTAACATTAACTTGTTTCAGTACTCTAATATGATTTGAGGTTCTCACAGTGATGGTTATGAAGAGTTCTGTCTTCTGGGACATGTAGTCTGCTGAAAGTCAACCAACATTTTTCAGGAAAATATCACCTCCATCTTCAAGATTGAAGAGTAGTTAGTTAGTTATTGGAGAGGGTGGGTTTCCCCATGGACTGAGACCAGTATTGGTCCATTGTGCTTCCCTCTATGATAGTCTACCAGTCTCTATACCCTACCGATATTGGTGCGTACCATCAGTCCCGACCGAGCCAGCGAGTTCGGCCTCTACTGGCTTGGCGGTATCTATAATGCTTCCCCCATCTATCAGAGGCGTTAGAGAGTACTGTTGGGCGGGAAATGTCCTTGAACTTAGCTCAGTGACCTCCTTTGGAGATATGAGGTTCTTTTACGTGCCGTAAAGCTACGACACGGGACCCACGTCTTAAAGTCCCTTCCGGAGGACTTGTTCCCTGAATTTTTCCGCCCTTAAAAATTCCACAACCTCCGCTGGGTTTGAACCCACGTACCATGAGTCATGAGGTGGGAACGTTACCTCTAGACTACGGAGGCCGCTAAGATTGAAGAGTAAGCAAAGCAAGAAATCAAACAGACAAGAAACAGATTCTTCTATACTGACCAACAACAAAAAGGAAACTGGACTAATACAGTCATAGTCATCTTGCCATTTGACATTATATACAGTATGCAGATGATCAATTACTGTTATGGAAATAAAAATGCACTCCTGTGTTGGATCTGAGGTTCACATTCATGGCTGTGAAGATGTATATCTTCTGGAACATATCCCCATGTAGTTTGGTGAAAGTCTGATGTTTTGGAGAACTATTTTTTCAGTTTTCAGGGTTAAAGAATAAGGCAAGAAAGAAGCCAGCATGAATCAGAGGTTCGTTGTTGCCTGCTTCATGCTGGTATCTTGCTTTGCTTACTCTTTAATCCTGAAGATGCAGGTGATGTGTTCCTCTAAAATGCTGTTGGCTTTCATTGGACTAAACAGTATTATATCCCACAAGAATGAACATTTATTTAAGAGTTGTTCAAAATCATATGTGGATGTTGTGCACACATCCAAAAGTACATACATACTGAAGAATTTAGATTCCAATTGTACAGCACAGCATCCTACATCCTGTTCCTTACAGCAATGCATTGTCTGATTACATTTCAGGTGGATTTTGACGAAATGTTTGATACTTTCACCCAAGTGTGTCTGCAGAAGCCAGCTTATGCGTATCTGTTAAGATTAACCTGTAACAACAGTAAAACTAACTGCAACTGCAAGCATTTCATGGAAACCGAAGGTTCAATACCGTGTTCACAAGAGCCCTCCACTGGTTCCTTTCCTGAGCCAGACTGATTCAGACCATACCATCCCATCCTCTCTCTCCAAGATCCATTTTAATACTGTCCACCCACATACATCTTGGTATTCCTAGTGGTAGCAGTGCTACATGCCCTGCCCATCTCATCCTCCTTGACTTGATGATTCTAATTATACTTGGTGAAGAGTACAAGTTATGAAGCTCCTCATATGCTGTTCTCTCCAATCTCCCATCACTTCATCTCTCATCAATCCAAATATTCTCTTCAACGCCCTGTTCTCAAACACTCTCAGTCTATGCTCCTCCCTTAATGTCAGAGACCAAGTTTCACACCCATACAGAACCACAGGAAAAATTATAGTTCTGTATATTCTAATTTTTGTGTATTTAGACAGCAGCTGAGAAGACAAAAGATTCTGGACTGAATAGTAGCAAGCATTACCAAAATTCAATCTCCTCTTAATTTCCTCCTGAATCAGGTTTTGGTTTGTTACTGTTGTTCCCAAATATATGAACTGTGCTACGTTTTCAAAATATCTTTTAGCTATCTTTATGTCTTGATTTTGTCCTGCATTCTGATGATGTGACAGCAACTTCAGACCAATCTCCTTACTGGCGTCAATTAACGTTTGTGTTTTTAACCTTATGGTATCTAGATTATCACCCAGTAGATTCACATAATTAGCAAAGACCCATTATTAACAAGTGCACAGCAATTTTATGGTTTGTCTAGAAGCTATGCCCATGTGAAATTACACAATACAGTGTGTTCAACCATCGAGGAAACGGGGAGCAGCGTGGGTTGGATACAACATTTCTCACAGATTGCTGCTGTAACTTCCGATAGCGGAATGAGTCATCATCGCCGATAAACATGCACTCTCTCGCTAGCACAGAGTAGATGGATCGTTTCTCTATGACTATTGTGCCCTTTCCCACTAGCGAGATTGCCGTCATGTTGCTGATTCTCTCACATAATTTTTTGTGTACATGCACACATTTATAGGAATACTGTAAAAAGATAACACAAACTTACTGTACTTTATAACGGGTGTTGGAAGTCGCCCCCTTCTGTTTGCAAACATGCCTCGCATCGCATAAATAAATTATGCCACACTTTCTGAAGTTGGTCCATGAATCTGTAGAATCTCAAGAAACCTGAAGTGTACTGTGATAAAATGTCTGTATTGTTTCTTGCAGTATAAATGGAAAGAAAGAAAATATTCTCTTCACCTGGGTGAGTGTCATCCGGTGGGAAAAGCGGAATGAAATTCTTCCGCTTTTCCAGGGATTTAGCATGGTATGTCTGTTTTAATTCATGATGTAATGGCTTTATTATGAACAGAGAAGTTCATGGAGGTAGGCCTAGGCCCACTGGGGCTGTAGTGCCAAGGAAAAAAATTGGCTTTACTATGTGTTGCTTAATCCAAAGAAGAAATCAGGTTTACCCAATATCTGCATTAAATGTATTAAACATAACCCCACAATGTAGCACATGTACCATGTTTGTAATACATACTGATCAACTGTATCAAGGTTTTGAGACAATAGGTAATACTTTTACAGGGCTATGATGTGGGCAAGAAGAGTTGAGATATCCTGTGCTATTGATTCTGCTGGAATTCTGCACCCTGAATATTTGTGCAGCAGATATTTTGCAGAACTTTATTTCATTACAGCTGATAGGGTACGCCTTAACAGATTGGCAGTTCAATGTGGCTCCAATTCTTCTGCACAGTCACTTCCACAACCTCCTTATCCTTCATTACATACCCCTTCTTTTGATTCCCCCTCTTCAGTTTTAGCTCCTGAACTGAAGTGGTAGATGCATAGATACTACATTTTCAGTATTCAATATATTTCTTTAAGATATGTTATTTTTGCCATATAATCTTATCCAGTACTGTGCTGGTGAACAAAAAATATAAGATTTTCAATAATCTTTGCATTTTTAAAGATGTATTATTATTTTTGCTTTTTTTTTTATTGCTAGTGGGGTGGGACTAACTCCCTTGTACTGCGGCCACTCCTCGCCTATTGTACCAGCCCCAGATGATAGGTGAGGGTGATTGTGGAGCAATTGGTGGAATAAAGAATGGCAGGGGAAACCAAAGTACTCGGAGAAAACCTGCCCCAGAACCATTTTGTCCACCACAAATCCCACTTGACCAGACCCGGGATCGAACCCGGGCCGCCGTGGTGGGAAACCAGCGACTAACCGTTTGAGCTATGGCACGGCCATGTCTGCTACTTAGTCCTATCCAGTACTGAACTGGAAAATAAATAGATACCAGATTTTCAGTATTCATTATATTTTTGTAATATATTGTGACGTGGACGGCGCAACGGGAAGTAGGGGTCACGTTCTGCGGTCTCGCGAGTTACGTCACATACCCTAACCCCTTCCGTTATTACTAAACGCTCGGTACACACTCCGTCGCCTCCCGCGGTGACGTAACAGCACTTCCCACAGTGACGTAACTGGGGACACCACGGTTACTACGCAGCGATAAACAACTCCCGGCAGCGTTCCGCAGCAACGCCTGTAAACACGACGTTACGCAACAGTGGTTGTTACCGCGTAACTGTTTTTTGTGTTGTCAGTGCGGTAGCAGACATGACTATTGAGCCAGTTACTAGAGAGGAACCTGTCAGTTGCAATCTAGCAGTCGCCGAGTCAGGTTGTATCGGGTTCATGGCAGTGACTAGTAAGTGTGATACTGCAGATGGCAGTAGTTGTGAGATTGTAAACTGTGTAAATGTAAGAGCGAATGTGCAATAAATTCGCTAGATCCAATACGGCGTAAAGTTACTTGTCGCGTTATACACCCAACACGTGACAATATATTATTTTTGCCATATTCTGTCCGGTACTGAACTGGTGAAGATGAACAAATATCTGATTTTCAATAATCATTAATTGCAATCTTAATCTTAGCACACCTTCTTACCGATTGACTTGTCGGCTAGAGTTGTATGCTGGAGACCATTTTGTATCTAGTTACGGCGGCTATGCTGCCATCCAATAACATTCAGTTGCCCGGGCGTGAACATGAAACGTGTATTGTGATTGGTATAGATGAGGACCACACCGGAGAAGACTCATATCTGCGTATAGGTGGCAGTATGCGTACATGACGACTACGCATGTTTCCGTATCTGCTTACCAGTTGCCACCCTAAGTTCGGATGTGACGTCAGATCGATCTGATTCCGATCCTTCCGATCGATCCGTCAGATCGTGATGTTTAGCGGATGTGGTCGCATGTGGGTGTTATAAGCTGAAGTTGATGTTAGAAAGTTAATATTGTTGTAGGTATGGCATTGAAACAGTGACTTCTTTGTTGTATTGAGGTCATGTTTTTTTTGTTAAGTTATGTATTTTCTTTTTGTGTAGTGGTTTTACGAAGTTCAGTTGATTTGGCTGTGACAAATATGTTAACTCGTAATTTGGTTTTTCCCAAGGTAACGAAACAATGTATCCATATTTTCAGTTGGTGTTTGTTAAGTTGATATAGAAACATGAGCAGCAGCCGATTCTTTGCTACCGGCTCAGACTCCGAGTCTGAGACTTCATCAGAGGAAGAGCAGGTACAACGGCAGCCAGCTACAACGTTTACGGTAAGTTGAATAAGCAGAACGGTGTATGTACAATACGGCCTCTGGAGCAAGAGGTAAATTATAATAAGTACTCATGGCCCTCTATATATGAACGCTCGAGTTACGAATAACCACACATACAAACGGGACAATAATTCGTTTCAATAATAATTATTAATTTCGTGCCAGATTAGGTCACTTTTTGGAGGGTATGCTATTCAGAGTTAACGGTTTCCGGGAAGCGCTCACATAATGCCAGAATGTGTTTGTTTGCATTCACCTTTGGTTTGTGATTGTTGTTTTTAGTATCGTGGCTTAAGAATAGTGTGACATACAAATGGGATTTGGAACATGAACTGTATGCAGGTTGACGATCAAGGATACTAGAATTCTGTCACATGGTGGGGATGTTATGTCTTATACATGCATTAATGCGTTTTCAGTTTAATCTGAGGTTCACACACTGGTGACTATGAAATACCATCATCAGGGATGTATTGGCATTTGTTCTCATAGAAGTTTAGAGACATTTCAGGGGAATATACTGCCTTCATCCATATGATGGGAGAGTTACTTTACAGTGTTTACACCCCAGAACATGATAATCTTCAAGTTTTATGTTAGTCCCCAGCACTGATGAATATACCAGCTCCACACCTAATCACATCAACTTCCAATCAAGTATTTTGCTGTCCTCATATCTGGTAGAACCTGGGTGTGAATTTTCATCCACAGATTGGTTGACCTGATTGAAGTTTCTCATGGTTTTCCTGTCTTTTCAAGAAAACACTAAAGTAGTGCATGAGGATAGACCATGATGACTTCTTTTCCAAATCCTTCCAGTCATCAGGCTTTCTGATGCTGTATAAACTCTGTACTTGGAAGAACACTGTTAATTCTAAGAATTATTCAGCCCACCATATCACATAATCATATGACATATTAGCCACATGAATCCATGTCTGTTTGCCATGCTTGTGATATTTGAAGTGCCTGGCACATACATGGACAGTTGCTGTACTGTGTTGTTCAAAAATGTTGGCTGGCCCTCAGTTTGTTAGATTTCTGTCAGTTGGTTTATATGTCATCTCAGTCTTCACTTTTTTCATACAAGAAATATGACCAAACAGGTTGACTTAAGCAATAAAGTATCTGATGAGGAAAAACTGACAGTATACACTAGGTAATTCTCAATTTTCAGTTCAGTGATGAAGAAGAAGAAACAAAGAGAGTGGTCCGTTCTGCCAAGGAGAAGCGTTATGAAGACCTCACGAATATAATGAAACAAATTAGAAACTTTAAAAAGATAAAAGATATGAGCAGTATGTTAACAAGTAAGTGTAACTTGTTACCTTGTACATAGTGGTTTAGTGTGGTACAGTGGTTTCCTTTGGTCAATGCTTGTAAAGCAACCGACATGTTTTCAAAGTGTCATATATGTACTGGAATTCTTATAAATTAATTTAGGCTTTGAAGACCTGATGCGGGCATACACTAAAGCACTTCCAGTAATCAATAAGGAAGAGAAAGGTCAGACTCCACGTTTCTATCTGCGCTGTCTTATTGAAATGGAAGATTTTATAAATGATGTTTGGGAAGATCGTGAAGGAAGGTGAGTTAAGTAATTTATTGGATATTAACATTTTTATGTGAATATATTGGGATGCTGGATGAGTCCAGTGAAAAACCTAGGCATGCATATGAGGAAAATATTAGAATGTGATGTTCTCCTTGTGGTGGTTATGAAGAGATTTATCATCTGGGTTGTAATGACATATAATCCAGTGAAAATCAACTGACATTTTGGAGTAAAGTGTCTCCATCTTCAGGGTTGAAAGGTAAGCCAAGCATGAAACCAGCATGAAGCAGGCAGCAAATGGAGCTCTTCTTGCTTGGCTTACCCTTTAACCCTGAAGATGAAGGTGACATATCCCTCCAAAATGTTGGTTGACTTTCAGTGGACTGCACAATATCACATCCCAAATTATAGAACTCTTTTCATGTGCAACAAGAGATTTAATTCACTAGCCTTTGTTACTGTGTCCGCAAAGCATGTCAGTTTCTGCAGACATGAAGTTTGTTACATGGCTTGGTAGGTTAGACTGATGATCTAGAAAAATCAGAAAATTTTCTAATGAAGCCCAGAAACTATGACAATTATGACTTCTGTGACTTATGATTTGAAGATGTGTCTTGAGAGATAAAATTCTTGGCCTCCAAGTATAAAGTGACAGGATCTCATAAAGTCTGCCCCTTTTTTAAAGAAAACATTTTCTTCTTTAAATGTTGGTCATATATTTTCTTAACCAGAATTTCTTGAAATTCTATGTTTCTGCAGTGATATGTGTTGAAAATGTTAATGACTGTGTAATATTTAGTAATTATAATTTTTCCTTGGTTGTTATGCTATTGGTGAACTTACGGTTTCTAGCAGTCTTGCTGTACCTCAGTCACAAATTATGTCTTGTGAGAGAACCACTTCCAGTTCAGAATCAACATTTTGTAACTGAATTTCTAATGTGTTAATTGTCTTTGTTTATGTAGGAAAAATATGTCAAAAAATAACTCAAAATCCTTGTCATCTTTGCGTCAGAAACTTCGTAAATACAACAAAGAATTTGAGTTGGATATTGCAAAGTTTCGAGAAAATCCTGATCAGGCCGAAGATGAAGAAGATGAAGAGAAAGGTAATGTTTATAATTTACCGTTTGTCTTCTAATCAACAATCTGAACCCCATGACTGACATTTGTGAAGTATTTTGAATTATTCCCTCTTGAAGTTTACTAGGACACTGAGGTAAGGCCAAAAGGAATGAAAAGGCCAAATGTAAGAAAGTTAATGAATAAATCTAAAATGTAAGCAATCAAGAAAAAAATCACTACCTTCACCAAAACTATGTTTGTTTTTTAGATTGTGATATTTTTAACACTGCAATCTCATATGTTTGAAGAGCACCTGCTGCTTCCATATTCAGGTTAGAAGATTGAGATGTTGGAACCCCCTGTCAGGCCTCATGGTGTCATGATCCATGATCCAGAAAACTACAATCTGAATTGTCCCTGCCTTGAAAACCTCAGAGTTAATGCTGTTCTTTTTTGCATTCTTATAGAGGGTGAAGGCGATTCAGAGCCTGATGATGCAAAACCATCATCATTTAGAAAAGCTGGTTCTGAGTCTAGTGCCACAGACTCCAAAATAATGAAGGTAAGTCCTGGCATCTTTATCAGATAATGCAATGTTATTCAAGGTCAGTGTAATGACTGACTGCAATCCATCATTTCCTGATGTTTGTGGAGTAGTCTGATAAAGGGTACTTACAGACACTGGATTTTAATATTCTTAACACTTCGCGGACCGGACACCTAAGCCTAGGCGTTTGGGTTTTAAACGTGGCAGACTGGTCACCTAGATTTAGGCTTTTAGGACACGTTATGTTGCAACACACTATTCCTCGCTTTGGTGGCCACGTGTCTGTAAAAGTACTGCGTAGCTGACCTTTTGAATATTTGTTTTCCGAGTCAGCAACATGACCACTCTCTGTTCCCCTCTCACTCTAAGAAAAGTCCCTTTGTTCAAGTCAAAGCTTCTATGTGTGAGGCAAGATATTCTCAGTGTCAACATGGCTCAGAGACGAAAGCAGTTGAAGGCCGCGCGAGCTCTCAGAGAAGAAGAAATCTGTGATTTGATCTCTGATGAGTTATCTGACTTGCCAACTGCTTCGTCTTCTGATAGCGAGGGCAGTGTCAGTGACAGTGACAGGGGCCCCCAAAATATTGTGACCAGAAGAGAAAGTGAAAGTGACAGTAAGAGCTCCGATGAAAGTGCGAGTGGTAGCATTGCGGGGAAAGCCACATGGGGTAAAGTGGACAAAACATCCACTTTGGGAAAGTTTACTGGTGATCCAGGGGTGAGACAAATGCCATCGGACCCTACGCAAGTGTCTGAAATAGCTGAACTGTTTTTTGGAGATAGTTTCTTTGACATGTTGTGTCAGGAGACCAACAGATACTATCTCCAACACCGTGAGGTGTGCGACAGTACCTATAAGGTGTTGAAGTGGGTGGATGTCACTTCAGCAGAAATTAAAAAATTTTTGGCAATAATCATTCTAATGGGGTTTACAAAGAAGGATAATTTGAAAGACTGTTGGTCCACAGATCCAGAGGGGAATGTTTCCAGAAATATCACACTCTGAAGCACTTCTAGGAACTCTGGTAAGTCTTCTCCAAAAATATTAGTTCATAAAATTAATTAGGAGATTTTATATTAATTTTTAAAGTGAACAGTGCACAAGTTAGGGTAGTAGGTTTAAAAACGATGGTCCCCAGGGTGATTTAAATATTTAAATCACCGGTCCGCGAAGTGTTAAGAAATTAAAATATTTTTCTGTTTCCTGTCTGTTATATCTGATAGTAACATACTGACTTAAAGTGAAAAATTGAAATATTGAATAGGTATAACTGTTCTATTTTCAGTGAAATGTGTCTGCTGCACTGAAATAAAGCATTTAATGCTTTCAGATTTCTGGATTGGAATTGGAGTGTAATGTTTTTCTTTCCCCTGTTCCATTTGTTACTGTAACATTTTCCTAGTACTGTGTACATAATCAACCCCTAATTTAAGGTTTGAGCAGTGGATCTGAATGTTAAAAGAAAAAAAAACATCTTAAACAGAAGATTTAACACTGAGATTATTTACTTTGAATTATGGAATTTTAAATAGAACACTGAATGAGGGAAGTCCTGAAATTGAAAAGTATTAAATGAGTGCTTCCATTGCATTGCATATGCTGGCCTGTGAATGAATGCATTAGCTGAGGTTATACAGCATAAATATTATTTATGTAAGAAATGTTCATACAGGGTATAGAATGTGTTCTCAATTTATGCAGAAAATTTGTCATGCTTCCTTCAAGGCAATAACTAACAGGCATGTTGTAATGAATGTCAGAAATGATTGATTCGGAGTGATGTGTATAACACAACTGTGTGTACCATTGTATCACATAATTATCATCACTCACTCACTCATGGAGCTGAGCCCTTCTTGAGAAGCTGCCAATTGTGCAGCTACTCAAGAACTTTCCAGCATTTTACGGAACCTGAAGGTTCATTACAATGTTCACAAGATCCCTCCACTGTTCCCTGTCCTGAGCCAGACAAATCCAATCCATACCATCCCATTCAATCTCCCTAAAGGCGCGTCCACATTACTCATGCTCGTGTTATTCGCTATGCTTGCGAGTAATTGGACGATATGACAAGTCATGAGACAAGCAAATTTTTAATTTAAAAGCTGTAGCCAGTAAATTAAAATACGACTACAGCCTATACACACTACGAATAAATATATGGATCCTTACGCGCTGAACCCTGGCAAGCAACTGAAGTAGTGTGGACGAAGATTTACGAGCACACGTAAAAGCCAGACGAGTCTCCCGACGAGCACAAGCCTGGCGAGCAAGAACATGAGTAATGTGGACGCGCCTTAAGATCCGTTTTAATATTGTCCACCCACCTACATCTTGGTCTTCCTAGTGGTCCTCTTTCCTTTTGGATTTCCCACCAATATCCTAATATGCATTCCTTTTCTTCTCCCATTTGTGCTACATGCCCTGTCCATCTCATCCTCCTTGACTTGATCATTCCAATTGTGCTTGGAGAAGAGTACATGTTATTATTATCACTTGACCTTGTAAGTAAGGGAAGAATATACTTCAAATTCCATGCAGAAGTTTCCCATATTTGTTTTGTTGTCTGAGTAACAGATAACAATAATACAAAGGTTCAATAAGTAAGGTTCTCTAGTCTACAAATTAAATGGTAAGTCATTACATGGTTAAATATAGCTCATTTATTCCATGGAAGTACTGTTATTTTTCAACATAATTTCCAAGAACATTGATACATTTGTCTCATCTTGGTACAAGTTTAAAAATTCTGTCTCAGTAGAAATTAGATGCCTGCATTGCATTCACAGCCATTCCCACGTCTTCTTAATTGCAGTGTAGCATTTGACTGACTGGGTCTTTGTGTGTTACACCTACCCCTACCAAGTGCTGCCACTCGCCATACAGGAAAATGCTTAACACAAACTTTACAGGCTAGGGAACTGTACTTATTGAACATGCCTCTTAGTAAGCCTTAAATATGTATGTTTCAGCCTGTTGTGCAGTTTAAGGGAAGAAATGTATAGGTGTGTTGTTACTTTTTGCACATTTGCTGGCAGAGAATGACATAAAATACAATCTTTTCTGCAAAATTTTATGATAGGTTCCTGTAGTGCTAAGATAATGGATGCCTGATGAAAAATTGAGTGGCTATTAACTCCATGTACAGCAACAGATGCATTGACTGTTGGTGCTGTAGGTACCAAGTTAAAATGATTTACTTGTGTATGTGTATACTCATGCAGATTTTTCTGACACCCTGTATGATATCGCAGCCTCTTGCAAAGGCCAGAATTTGAAATAATTCTGTTTCCTTCATGTAGAAGCCACCTGAAGATGAAGAAGGGAGTGAAGATTCAACAGACTGGGGTACTGATTCAGAGAGTGACACAGATAGTAGTGATGATGAAACTCAATATGCCAGCGTCAGAGAACGTTTCCTGAAGAGGTCAGTTTTGGTGTTGCCTTAATATGTCAGTTTTTTTTTTTTTGTTTGTTTTCAGAAGAATTGAAGCCATTGTGTGACTAAAAATGTTTCATGTTGTTTGGAGCTTGTAACATTAGTCTGAATTTTTATACCTTAACTTGAAGTTTATTCACGTTGCCTGAAGGTTGCAGTTCCAAATGCTTTTGCACTTACTGAATGCTGTGATATAATGCTGAAGACCATTACATACTCAGAATTCTAGTGATTTTAATTGTTATTCTTTTTCTGGAAACCAGTCACCTCTTACAATATTTATATGGTGCATGAAACTAATATTCTCAGAATTCTTATGCTGTATGTAGAAGTTGCCATTAAATAAGATTTTGGTGCTAACATGAATACATGCTGAGGTTGGTATTTGATTCGTGAAACCCACACACACTGGCTAGTCCCAATTTCTAGTCGGATTCTCCACCTGCTGTTGGAGCAAGGGTGTGTCATCATCAGTTAGTCATATAGGACATTACATCATCATTACAAATTTACCAGATTCTGTTTTCAACATGCTTCTGGTACTCACACACCAATGGGAGATTCAAATGTACACAGGTTGCCTATGCATGGTATGACATAGCCTGCTTCCTAGAATAGATGCACTTTGGAACTGGAAGGTACGTGTATTTCTGGTCTGTGCCAGTGTTGTCAGTTCTTAGGAGCACTGACTGTGGGATTCATGTGTATTAGTGCACTGATTCATGCATTTGAATGTCACAGAAACACAGAAAAAGAGGAGGAAGAAAAGAAAGAGAAAAAGGAAAAGAATAAAGAAAGAAAAGAAAAGGAGAGGAAGCAGAGAAAAGAAGAGGAAGAAGATGGCGAAGGAGGATGGGAAAGAGTGAAGGGAGGAATTATTCCATTAGTAAGTATAGTTTAATTTTTCACTGATGGATTACCATTGTATTTTTTTTTTTCAAATACTGTACATTCCTGAATAAGATGCATATCTTATGTTTTTGAAACTTGTGTTTAACAAAAAGTATGAAAATCGACTTTATATAAATAAACCTTACAGTAACAAAAGTTTAATTATATTAATAATCAGCTGTGTTTTTAAATGTGCTATTTCATCCTAGGTCCACTGCATACAAAGAATACTTTTCAGGAAATGTAATAGGCTCTTGTTCTGCCACACTTTCATTCATGTTCACTGATATGATCACACATGTTTTATGTTATGCAAACTCCCATGAACCGTCTTAGTTACAGTATAAGACTTTATTGCTGATCCCAGTGGCCACACAGACTGAGACATGGATGGCTGTATACAGGGTGTCACAGGAGGAATGTGCCAAACTTCTGGAGGGTGTTCCTTATGTTATAGTATGCCGATATAACCCAAAACACCTATGTCCAAAGTTNAACAAATTTTTATTGTAGTTCTTACCTCTTTTCCTCCTCCACACTACATGTTTCGGCCCTAAATGGCCATCATCAGGTGTGTATCACTCACGCAGCTGCTACACTGCCTTTTAAAATTTAAAATCACCAGTCCTTCCAATTGTATAAAATCTTTGTTAATCTACACGCGTCGATTTGATTTTTAAATTAGCACTTTCTAAAACTTAATTCAAGTTAAAATGTCTATAAGATCTCCGTTCTTTCTTTTTCAATTTTTAGTTAGTTAGTTAAAAAACGTATTAAAGATAAGCAGCGACACACACAGGGAGCGCCTACACTGAGCAACGCATGAACAGCGATAAAAACAAGAAGTGGCCGCTGCAGCACCGTAGATATAGGGCGTGTACCCTGAAAAAAAAATTTTTTAACTAAAAATTGAAAAAGAAAGAACGGAGATCTTATAGACATTTTAACTTGAATTAAGTTTTAGAAAGTGCTAATTTAAAAATCAAATCGACGCGTGTAGATTAACNGATTATTGCAGCATTTCTTTGTGTGGTTTGCTGGTGTAGAGGTTAAAGTCCATAGTCCACTGTGAATTGGCTGCACATATCTGATTCATCTAACCTTGAGATTATTTTATTCAAGCAGAAAATTTTAATCAGCACTCCTTTTACTTGCTCAGCCACAGTCATAACTGTGCTTTAATTTCATGTACTTACAATATTATATTTCAGCATCCTGTTACACTCACACAATATATATGGATAAATACCGTCTTAAGTGCAACAAATTTTTATTGTAGTTCTTACCTCTTTTCCTCCTCCACACTACATGTTTCGGCCCTAAATGGCCATCATCAGGTGTGTATCACTCACGCAGCTGCTACACTGCCTTTTAAAATTTAAAATCACCAGTCCTTCCAATTGTATAAAATCTTTGTTAATCTACACGCGTCGATTTGATTTTTAAATTAGCACTTTCTAAAACTTAATTCAAGTTAAAATGTCTATAAGATCTCCGTTCTTTCTTTTTCAATTTTTAGTTAGTTAGTTAAAAAACGTATTAAAGATAAGCAGCGACACACACAGGGAGCGCCTACACTGAGCAACGCATGAACAGCGATAAAAACAAGAAGTGGCCGCTGCAGCACCGTAGATATAGGGCGTGTACCCTGAAAAAAAAATTTTTTAACTAAAAATTGAAAAAGAAAGAACGGAGATCTTATAGACATTTTAACTTGAATTAAGTTTTAGAAAGTGCTAATTTAAAAATCAAATCGACGCGTGTAGATTAACAAAGATTTTATACAATTGGAAGGACTGGTGATTTTAAATTTTAAAAGGCAGTGTAGCAGCTGCGTGAGTGATACACACCTGATGATGGCCATTTAGGGCCGAAACATGTAGTGTGGAGGAGGAAAAGAGGTAAGAACTACAATAAAAATTTGTTGCACTTAAGACGGTATTTATCCATATATATTCATGTACTTATTTTAGTCACTGCAAAAATAGCAGGGAATCCAAAATTATGTAAATGTCAATTTCACTTATAAACATGGGTACTGAAGCTGTCCCCAAACACTTATTGCATGTGAAGGGTCTGCTTTAATGCTAATAATTAATGTGACGTAAAAATGTCACTGGTTGCTTTGAGCTGGAATGTTGAAATGCAACACTGTTACAGCATCATAATTTTCCTCACTTTAGGAATATACGCTTGCAGCTACTGACAGGTAATGCAGTGTCATGCTAGAAGGCACCATGCTGACAGTTATGCCTCCTTACAGTTGTCGCTACAATCTAAATTGATATCATTATGAGAATCAGTATTTCAAACCATATCATCTTTGCAGCCATTCAGCTGTTTGAAATGCTTTAGATATCAGTACCATATGCTGTCAATGATTGGATGATAAATGAAAGTGTAACCGTTGATGAAATTGGAACTGGCAGGGGAGCCTGAAATACTCAGAGAAAACCTGCCACTTTGTCTACCACAAATCCCATATGACCTGCCATGGTGAGAAGTCAGAAGCTAACTGTCTAAGCTATGGCATGGCCATCACCGTCCTAAACCTTATAAATCATGGTATACACAAATCATTTCACCTAATTAAACTCATGCAGCCAGCTTTGGCTTCTCTTAAAGCTTCGTATTCAAAGTTCTTTTGAGATTCATAATTCCTTCAGCTAGCACATTTCTCTGGATAACGCATATTCAAACTGCCACCTTTCATTAAAATACAAAGATGGTTTTTATTTTAACTTTTGACCACAAAATGCTTACTTATTACCACTACTTTTATAGATCTTTTTTCTCCAATCTTTGATGTGACTTCTGCTTGTATTACACCCTCTGGCTATGACAAGATTCTGTGTTTGCTCTGTCTTGCGTATGATTTTCAGTTTCTCACTGATAGTACACAACCATAGTCTTTATTTATCAGCAGCAATTAACACAGTGGTTGCTCCCTCATAAACGCACTGAAAAACTGTCACAAATGTAGGTAAATGTGTTCATCATTCAGAGTGCTATATTTAAGAATAGTAGAAGCAGCTTTGCACCATGCATGGATCCTATTTCATGTGAGAAGACAGCATGTATTCTGCTTCTCAGAATTCGCGTCCCAGGAAAGGATCTTGTTCTTTTGTTTCATTTAAACAGTAGTCTGATAATCAGAGTTTTTATTGTAACATGGAATATTATTAATCCTTAATTATTTTAATGTTTAAAATAATTTTCAGGAAAAGCCGAAAATGTTTGCTAAAGATGCAGAGATTGATGTTAATCTCGTAGTGAAAAAGCTGAGTGAGATCATTGCAGCACGTGGGAAAAAGCGCACTGACCGCAGGGAACAAATAGAACTGCTTCATGAACTGCAGAGCGTGGCTGAAGCACATCATCTTGGCCCTGCTGTTGCTATCAAGATCAAGTTTGCAATTGTGTCTGCAATCTTCGATTATAATCCCAAAGTCTCTGATGCAATGAAGCCAGAGTTCTGGGCCAAGTAAGTAGTGACTGAAAAATTCTAAATTGCAGGAATTTGACATGTATTGTGCTTCAGACAGAAAATATGAAGAAGTGTAGAGTGGCGAATTGAAGTACATGTTTATTTTCATATTTGCTTTGTGTATGCTGTATCACATAACATAGAAAAAAGCAAAAATTATAATACATCATCTTTTTGTGAACCATCTATGCAGCAGTTAGACGCAGTGAAATCAATAATTGCTCAATTTTCAGTAGTATGTAATGCAGTTTCTTAGCTGAATTTGGCCAGTAAAATATTTTAAGGACCTTCTGCTAATTCTGGGGCACGCGGTAGCATAGTTGGTTGAGGCACTATACTACAAGCTGGAAGGTCACAGATTTGATTCTCAATGAGGTCATTAGATTTTTCAGTTGACCTAATCTTTCCAGCTGCACTGTGACCCTGGGGTCAACCCAGCCTCTAACAGAAATGAGTACCAGGAATCTTCCTGGGGGTAAAGGGCAACCAGTGCATAAGGCTGACAACCTCACCACAGTCTGTGAGCTGACTGTCTAGAAAAATATGGGAGCCTAGACATCTTGCAGCCCTATGGGCCTCCATGGCTTGTTGCAGGGATAGCTTTACCTCTTAACTGTGTCTAAATCTCTTGAACTCACCATCTCCAGTGTGAGTGTGAGGGTAGTGAAGCCATATTTTGCTTAGTTCGTATCCATCTTCACACACATTTAAACTGAGCAGGGTCTGGTTTCATTTCCTCTCCTGCAATGCATCTTAACCACATGTCCATTTCTCATTGGATAGCACCATGCTCCACCCCCACTTTACTCCCACCAAGGGATGTGTATATCTTCTCCCTTCTCCATCACATTTGCTTAGAAGATGGAGACTGCAGTGTATGCTGAAGTGTTGAAAAAATCTTCCAAATCCAGTGTACATATACTCTAGAAGCTTAAGTTACACAGACAGGAGGTTGTGAAAACCTGACGATAAGGTAACTCTATTACATAATAGAATTCAAGAATGAGTTGGTTGCTGTGTTTGCTGCCTATTCCTTGCTGGTTTCTTATTTGGCTAACTCTTCAACCCTGAAGATGGAGATGGTACATTCAATCCGAAACATCGGTGGACTTACACTGGGCTACACTGCTTTACATCCCAGAAGGGATTGTACCTCATAGTCACTCAGTGAGAACTTTCAATCCGGGAAATGAAAACTTGCCTAAATAAGTTAAAACAGGAACAGGTAGAAGAAAATTTAAAGCAACAGTTTTTTTTTACCTTTCTGAGCCCTGTTTTGGATTGAATAGAATTTTATACATGAATGAGAGTATTACTAGACATATGAGAAGATGAAAATTTGTACACAACTGCTAGATGTACTTCATATTAATTTAGTTAAAATTATACTCATTGCAGTCTGTACTGCTGTAAAGTTCTGGCTGGGTGTGGTCATATTATAAGCAAATTAATGAATACACTGAAACCCCGTTTAATGTTTCTTTGGGGAGCCGTGGAGTTGAACATGACATTTTTGGAAATCGTTTATGGAAGAAACATAACACAGAGATTATTGACTTGGAATGAGTGAAGTTGGATGTTAAATGAGGGAAATCCTTAAAGTGAGGAACACTGAATAACCTTTATTCCACCTATATAAATAGAAATTAAGTTCTCTGTTCTTTCATGTTTCCTTGTTCTAGGCTGTTGGATGGAATTTCTGATACCTTGGACTTGTTGCTGTCCACACCAGATATTATCATTGGTGAACAAATACTGGAGGAAAATGAAGTTTTTGATGAACCTCCTTATAAGGTGCGAGGCTGTGTCTTGACTATGGTGGAGCGTTTGGATGAAGAATTCACCAAGTTGCTTAAAGAATGTGATCCTCATAGCAATGAATATGTAGAGAGGTAGTATGTTTATTAAAATTATATATTACATGTGAATAGTTGTGTGTTTCCTAACATGGTGAACTAACTTTCATTTATTAAGTTGGCATTGTATGTTCTCCAAAACAAAACAATGAAAAGTAAGGGTTATGGCAGTGTAGTGTAATATTGTTGAAGCCTTAGAGTGGGGGTGGCTAAGGAAATACAGCATGCGCCAAAATATACAGTACTGAAATGAAAAGATGTCCTGTTGATACCTCTGTTTATTCATGTGAAGGCCCCTTACAGAACCTTCTCAAATCCTGAAGAAATGGTCCGATCACCATGTCCCTGTCGCATTCTTGGGTGACAGTAAGAGCATTGCTTTCCTCATCCTCAATGAAATAGGGGCCTAATATACTGTGTGCTGAGATGGCACACCATATTGTCATACGTGTACTATGTAGTGGTTTCTGGATGATAACATCTGGCTGCTCAAAACCAAGGAAGCGAGTTGTCTGCGACCACTTCCATATGAGCGGAAATAATACTCAACTGTGAATACTTTTTCCTCTGTTGAGAGACCCATTTCCAATAACAGCTGCACAACACAACTTCCTCTTCACTACTGTGAACACGTGCGGCTGGAACTATGCCCTGTCGACAAACGCACATGCGCATTCAAGATGCGTGAGTTTCAGTACTTCATATTTGGCGCATACTGTATATGAGAAGAAAGGGAATCAAAATGATATCCTTATACTAAAATTTATTTATTTTTGTTTTATTACTTTACTGTATAATTGTCTGTAATTAACATTGTATATTAGTTCATTGTTACTTCAGTTCAAGTAGTCAAGGAATGCAGAAAGATGGGATAGTGTCACAGTGTGGTAAGTCAGCACTCCTGTGTTATATTTTGTTTGGTTCTTGCCCTGTTGGCAGCTATCCTGCCGCTTATTTTTTATAGTTTTCCTCAGTCCACACACAGGCAGATTCTGGGATTGACTACAAATAGGCCATGACTACTTTCTAAATCTTCCTCATTGATGGTTCATCTGTAGAGTAGACTGTCAGTTTGAAGATTAAGGCAGCAGGTTCATCCAAAATCCAGCTTCTCAAACTACAGAGCATCAGGTGTCAGAAGATTATAGTCTTGATATTAGAATATTTTAAAAGTAATAATTATTATAGGTTTTTGTTACCATTGGCCTTGTATATAGTTGATGTATTTACTTCTCCATTTTTGGAGCCATGGTTCTGCTTCTTAACTACATTTCATGGTGGTAAAGCATCAGTTCGCTACCACTCAAGGGAATGAACCTTGAAACAAAATTATTCTATGGATAGTATTGTTAGTATTCTATGGATACACCACTTTTGGGGGGCTTGGATAGCTAAGTTGGTATAGCAACTGGCTACAGGCTGGATGGCTGAGAAATCGGGGTTCAGTTCCTGGCAGGGGCAAAATCTTTTCCATCTCCTCATGGTAGTGTAGTTGGTTGAGGTGCTATGCTACAAGCCGGAAGGTTGTGGGTTCAATTCCTTGTGTTATTGGATTTTTCAAATGACCTAATCTTTCCAGCTGCACTATAGCCCTGGCGTCGACTCAGACTGTAACAGAAATGAGTACCAACCATGTTCCTGGGGTATAGGGTGGCTGGGCATAATGCTGACAACCTCACTGCTATCTGTGAGCTGATTGCCTAGAAAATGTGGGAGCCTCGACGTCTTACAGCCCTATGGGCATCCACAGTCTGCTACAGGGATAGCTTTACTTTTTTTACCTTTATATCCTCATCATCCAGACTTAAGTGTAGGGCCCACCCAGGCTACCATCCAGTGAGTACTGGGGGCACATAAAAGTTGCATATTCAATTTTGGTTTCAGGTTGAAAGATGAGAAAATGGTGGCATCCATTATTGACAAGGTACAAGAATATTTGGAACGTCAGAGCTTGTCAGCAGAATTGTGCCGTATCTATTTGCGGAAAATTGAACATTTGTACTACAAGTTTGATCCAGATGTCTTGAAACAGAAGCAGGTGAGTTTTCTGAAGTGCTCTGCAGGACAGGAATCTGCCATGCACTTAGAAGCCTGAAGAAGAATTTTTAGGTCCTCAGTCTTGTAATACATAATAGGGAGAAAAAAGTGAGTAGAAACTATATGACTTGATTGAATGCAACTTCTCTGCTTAGTATTTTGCAGTTCAAGACTAATTTTTCAGGTCTAATTATTTATGACTGTTGTGAAAGATTTAGGTTATTCACATAATCTTTAAAGAAAATCTGAGATACAGAATAATGTGTTGTAATAAAGCACTGAGTGTGACACTGCAGAATTGTTGTCACATGAAGGGGGGTACACGTAACAAAATGACGGGTTCTGGTTTGGATGATTGGATTTGTTAACAGCTTGGTTAAATACTCTCTCAATTACACTTAAATTACAGCGCTTTTGCTGAATTACATACACCTCATAATCCACTGTTGCATGCACACACTAGTCCTCTCTGGGCAACATATCTGAACGCAGAAATTAGCACTTCAAATCACTCCAAATATTGCACATAAAATCTTCCAATTACACATTACAGCCTCACAGGCAGACCTCCTGTATTCTTCTGTAGTCCTGGTTCCACTTTGCTTGCTTCCACCACTCTCAAACACTCCCAAATACTGACTTCTGTTTTTTGTGTTACTGTCATTATAAAGCTTCTGCACTGACCACGCAGAAAACAGCCTATATTGTTGGAACATGTTTACTGAGTGATTGCCCAGCAACGGTTGTGGCACGGACTCCACTGTTGTGTGGCGTCACAGCCTAGCATGGAAGGGGTGTTTACCGCTACATAGCAACGGGCTGGTTGGGGATATGTAATGTCACTTGTGGAAATGCAGAGGTCACATGACTCCTATTCACTACTGCAGTATGACATCACGTCTGCGCAGGAGTCTTGTTTACCAGCTGGTGCTTAGAAGTAGGTTGCATACCCTCATTCCACTGTTGCGTAACTTAACAACTGATTGTTTATCAAGTCTGTTTTCATGGTAACTTGTTCCACATCCCATTGCCCAACAAGTTGACATGTCACAGTAGTCTTCGTGTTTAAATGGCACATAGAGCCAATTGAATTTCAACTTAAAAGTCTGTAAATTACCTAGATCAGGGAAGATGCATACAAGCAAGAATTACCTAGATTTTGAGGGAATCTGTTGCCCCCATCTTGAAGCTAGAAGGGACTCCAAACAACCACCATAAGAATCTTGAAACTTATGACTGTATTTGATTTAAGTGAATACAGTTGGCAAATAATCTGTTTTAAGTACCTTATAAAGATTTCAGTGTTATAACAGAAAAGAATTTACTAAAAATTCAGTTCTTAAAATGCAAATTCAGATTTTAATTATTTGATGAGAATCATGTGGGTAATTCAGATATGCTTGAACAGATCATGATAGTACTGTTCTTAACACAGAACTCTGGATATGTCTCAAAGTGACCAATTTCAGAATGTGAATGTAGTATTTATAGCGACATATAGACCCGTTGCTGGGTAAAGCCTACATCAGTAGACATCCATTGCTAGGTAGTGGACATGTTTTATATGAGTGCTGTGAGGCTGTATAACAGTGAGTCACTTTCGTCCAGTCAGAATTGAGTCCTAGGCAGTCAATGGAAGAATGATTCAGCTGAAGATTTATTGTGAGTGATTGTACAAGGAGTGAGCAATAAATCCAATTACCAGTCCAAACCCCATTTTATAAGTCACCCATACATGTGACAGTGTGTATGTAACCTATAGAAAGAAATGTGTTCCCATTCCAGGGTGAGATTCCCTCTAGTGCAGTGACTAGTGTGCAGGTGATGGAGAAGCTGTGTAAGTATATTTATGCTAAGGATGGTACTGACCGGCTTCGCACAAGAGCTATCTTGGCACATATCTACCACCATGCACTCCACAACAACTGGTTCCAGGCCCGAGACCTAATCCTCATGTCACACCTCCAGGAAGCAATTCAGCATTCTGATCCAGCCACACAGGTAAAGAATTAAACAAGACATTCATTGCATGTGCAACCTCTGAGTAAAATATTGGAGTAAATGTAAAAAGAAACAAGATTATGAGAACATTTAATGCTCTTAGTGCCATCCTTTAATTGCTGATCGCTGTAGTAATTTAATCTTACTGCCATCTTATGACAGTAAACTTCCCATTATCTGGCATGTCTGGCATGTTTGAGGAGTGATGTGTTATATAAATCTTCTGGTTGCAGGAGAACTTAGGAAACCCAGTAAAGAGTCAAAACAGAGCACTTTCATTTTGTTTATTGCGTGGGTCAAGTACTAGTAATCATTATTGTTGTTATACATACAGTCTTGTTAATTCAAAGTGTTCAGGCCCACAAAGGTGTGAACTTTGAATTATTCAATTTCATCAACATTATCTGTTGTGTGTTTGAAGCAATGACAGTACTCTAGTACTGTTTTATTTGTGCAGATTTTGTATAATCGCACCATGGCACACCTTGGCCTGTGTGCTTTCCGCCATGCAAACATCAAGGATGCTCATAACTGCTTGGTAGATTTGATGATGACTGGAAAAGTAAAGGAACTCCTAGCACAAGGATTGCTTCCTCAGGTCAGTATAGTTCAGTTGTTATAAGGTATGACGGTGGTGATCATGATGACAACAAAAATGTCCATCATTGATGGATATTTCCACCAGGATGGGTCATTTTGTGGCAGAGTTTCTCCATTTATTTCTTTCCTCCCATGAGCTTTCTTGTGTCTGTCTCCAGACATTCCCAAATCTGTTTGTATCACGTTTTACTCTCCACCTTCTTTGTGGTTTCACAAATAATCATCTATTTGACTCTTATTCTTTTACTCTTTCAGTGGAACCATATTGTCTGAGTAGTAGCAGAAGTAAGAATAATATATTTATAATAAACAAGACTAATAGCAGTAATCATTACTGTTGTTACATACAGCTTTGTTAATTCAAAGTGTTCAGGCCCACAAAGGTGTGAACTTTGAATTATTGAATTTCATCAACATTATCTGTCATGTGTTTCAAGTAATGGCATTGACATTGTGATGACTCATAATGAAAAGTGATTCTATGACAATTGGTACAGTGTAGTTTTCTTATAGGTGTTTGTTTATAAGCTATAGGAATTAAGAAAACAATTGGGAGGCAGAATTTTAATTTAGGTGATTTTAATTTGAGGATTGGGGACATAACTCAAAAACACTCCTATGAAGAATGGGGGGAGGGGGATTTTGATGGAATTGTATTTCCCAAATGCCATAAGGAAAGTGAGGATAAGGTAATAAATGAGGAGGGCAAACAATTAATTGGTGTGGGGTACCATAATTAGAAATTTTACATGGCAGTAGGGGGGAAGATTGAAAACGGACATGACATTTATTTCAAAAGCTGGGGTAAGTGTAAGAGATCATATAGGGTGTAACTGAAGGTGCGGACAAATTTGGGCATGAGTTGCACATAACAAAACAAGAAAAAATACCCATATCAACATGTGTCTGGAAACATTTAATTTGTCACTTATAGCTGAAAGCGTAAATTTATAATAAATTCTCGAGATGTCCTCCATGATATTCATCGCATGCCTCGGCACATCTTGTTATGAACAGCTGCATCTGTTCAGAGATGCTGGGGTACTTGCCTGTAGCTTCACAGGCATTCACAGTGTGATGGTGAAGTGCCTCTCCATTGCCAGCAGGAGCTGGTGCTGCATACGCAGGAGTTTTTAAGTGTGTCCACAAATAAAAATGCAGAGGATTCAAGTCTGGTGAGCATGGAGGCCATGCAGTTGGTCCTCCTCTCCGTAGCCATTGGTCATGATAGGTGTTACTGAGAACATCTCACACAGCACGGTTAAAATATGCCGCAGCACCATCATACATATACCATATTCATGCTTTGACTGCCAGTGGTATATCTTTGAGTAGCTTTGGCAGATCTTGCAAAAGGAAATTCTAGTAATGGTTGCCTGTAAGTCAGTGTGGCAAAACGTGTAGGCCTACCAAACAGTCACCAACATTAATGCTGAATGCTGCTGGTGTCTACACAGTATTCTTTCAGCTATAACTCACAAGTTAAATATTTCTGGAGATGCTGTGGACATTTTTTCAAGGTTTGGTGTGTGGAGCTCATGTCCAAAGTTTCTCTACAACTTTCAGTTACATCCTGTGCATTATGTTTACAGGGTATTTTCCACATACTCTGGGAATAAAATGTGTCACAGTTATTAACCGTTATATGGTCACTAAAAATTATTTAATTCTGTTTTCAGAATATTTCCCATAGTCATACATAGGTGAGAAATTTAAATATACTTAACAGAGAACTTTTCTGCTGTAAGCTTGCCTACATGAGGTGTAACATACTCTAATTTGTAGAGCAGATAAACTTCATCGGTAATTATTTGAAGACATTTAGTGTCAGGGAAATTATTGTAAGCTTCTTGTTGATAAGAGCAGAAAGAACATACACAGAAAAAAACGATCTTGGAGAGAACTCAAAAGAAAAGTTGTGGCTGACCCCTAAATTTCCACTGGTGAATGGTCCTTAGGACATCATATCACCATATTGTGGATATGCCTTCTCCAAGTCAAAGAAGACTGTGACAAGGTGCTGGTGCATGAGAAAACAATTCTGGACATTGTTCTATTTGTTCGCATGATGATCAGGCGATCTGTGATGTCAGAACCCACACTGAGCATTCAGAAATATATATCTGCTCTCCAGGAGCCAGACAGTTCAATGGTTTACCATAAACTCTGTGGCCTGACACTTGTAGGTGGACAGACTGGTCTACAACTAGCTACAAAGGAGTGATCCTTATATGGTTTCAAAATAAGGATAACTGTATCTTCTCTCCAGGCAGCTAGGACTTAGTACTTTGTCCAAATATGGTTGTATGTAGACACCAGAAACTTCTTGCATGTAGGTAGAAGGTGAGAGAGCATTTGGTTATGGATACCTTTGGGGCCTGAGGATGTGTTGTATCAACCGTTTAATGCTGTAAGCAGTTTGTATTTGTTTCATTGTGATCCGTCACACTGATATTATGAAAAAGTTAAATAGTTCCATCCAGTGTGACTGGTTAAGACTTTTTCTTATTTCAATTAAAGATGTCCCTCTGAAGATGGTCTCTGAAGACCGAAACATGTAAGGGCATGAATAATTGAAATAAGAAAATCTTAATCAGTCACACTGGACGGAACTATTTAACTTTTTCAGTTTGTATTATATTTGTATTTATAATGTGTGTGTATCGTTTTTTATCACCAGGACTGATTAGAAGGTAATTCATTATGCTGATAAGTCAGTACCATCAGTTACCCTGGTTGAATGTTATCATTTGAAGCTGGAAAGGATGTAGGTGCAGAAGTTCTCAGTTTTTCAAAATTACAGACTTAATAAACAATATATTTAAGTTATCAAAAATTCAGAGAAATAAAAGAATAGGAACCAGTAACATATTGGCTTTCCCTTTTCTCTGTAGTAATGAAACCTGGACAGTAGAGGTCAAAAACCTTCAGAATCACAGATGTTGAGATGACATTCTTGAGATTTATGTGGGAAAAATGCAAAAAGAACCAAGATACTTTGAATGAATTAAAGATTGAATCTTCATTGACAAAAATTTTGAACTTACCACACTGACAGAATGCAGAGAGACAGTCTGCCAAAATTAATGATCAGATACTGATGATCTGTTACAAGAAATCAAAGAGACATTAAAGACAACTGCTGCCAAGACATGTCCATAATGTTTGAACTCCTCAGCCCCTTGATGAATGTGATAATGAAAACATGTATTACAAAGGACTCTTATTACCGCTACAATTAGTGCCACCATCATCCTCGAAAGAAATCATTTGGAAACTTAAGATGGAGAAGGAAATTGGATGTTGAGATAATCAGTGTATTGGTGTGTATATCTCTGATATTAACAATACTAATTTTCTATACCATTAATGATTGTGATGACTTCGTTTAATGTAGAGGCAGCATGAACGAAGCAAAGAGCAAGAGAAGATTGAAAAGCAGCGGCAGATGCCATTCCACATGCACATTAACCTGGAGTTACTGGAGTGTGTGTACCTTGTGTCAGCCATGCTCATAGAAATTCCCTATATGGCAGGTTAGTTAGACATAAACATTTCCATTTCTCTGACATTTTTTAATGTATTGTATTATTCTATTCACTTTTACTTGTAGGATGGGCTTGACTAATTGTGTGTCACTTTCATAATTTGGTGTATTCTGGTTCCCCCCAAATAAAGTGATTTTCTCTCGGCTGGAAAATTAAATTCCTTGCAGGGGTATACCTCTGTAGTTGTTCTTGAGATGATGGTATGTTTTGAAGAAAAGATTTCTTATTGATTGCAGCTCATGAGTTTGATGCACGTCGCCGTATGATTTCTAAAACATTCTACCAGCAATTGAGATCAAGTGAACGTCAGTCATTGGTTGGACCTCCTGAATCAATGCGGGAACATGTTGTTGCAGCTTCTAAAGCAATGCGTAATGGTAACTGGTCTGCCTGCAAGAACTTCATTATCAACGAGAAGATGAATGCCAAGGTAATGTTGATTCTTGGTGTGTTTTGTCTGTCTCTCTCCATCCCCTAGTAGTTCCAGTCTTTTACCTTTCTAGTTCCTTGCCATGTGACACGGATGAAGAAATCCACATCTTGGGATGATATCGTGCACTCCAATGCAGTATATGCCCATTAATTTAGTAAAAATGCAGATAAACCTTTTCGGTGCCAGGCAGATTGGTGGACCTGTTATCTATCAATAATAAAAGCTTATGCCCTCATTGTGATCAGTGAATAGTCAGTACTGACTGTTTCATTACTGCTGATGACGATAAATTCGGCATCTGCACAAATCATACTTTTGAAATTCTAAATGACTTGTTTTGTTTCAGTCTTTGTAAGTATTTATTCTTCTGGTGGCCACTGACATGCTGTTTGTACACTCACAATAGGTTTTCTTTAATATTTCATATGGGGCAATATGGTTTGCAACATTTTCTCACAGTTTTTCTGGGGTTCACTTATGATGTGAATTCACTACACTTGATGTCATTCATTACTGAAGTAGCAAATTAGAATGAAGACACACAAGAAACTCCATCACGCACAGTAAAGGCAAGAACATCTTTGATGGAATGAGAATGTATGAAGATCTCCCTTTTGTCTCCGCCTACAGCACAAATTACTTAAGTCAATAAAATAGTATTCATGTGATATGGGTGTTGGGAGTGTGGATGTACAGTGATATACAGTTCTGATATTTAATGGGTGTTGCATTATTGTAACAGCGATAGTATTTGCAATCGTCATACATATGTGAGTCTGAGTGTGAAGCCATTCAGTTCAAAACTTTGCGCCATCATGAATGATTCAGGACTGTGCAGGCAGACCTAAAATAGTAGACTTTAACTGTAATAAATGGAAACTTAGAAACCTACCAACTCATGTGAATCAGAAGAGAACACTGAGAATGCAGGAAGTAGCCACAAACATTTTTCTTAATGAAACAAGATATTCTTTTGACAGCTTCAGGAATTGGTCTCTGCTGATTCAACAGAGAGACTTGGTAAATTTGATTGGTGCTTACTATTCAAGCATCTGGATTGTGCTTACTGGAAACAAAATTCACAATATTCTCCAGAAGTGTACAGCTCCATCGGTTTATCCATCTGTCCATGCAAACAAAGAACCATGTAAAGTGTGTTCGTGCATGGTTACTGTATTTTGTTGGCATGCATGAAGGCATGTAATATTGCATTACCAGTTCTGTGTGTTTTAGGACAAAGTTTTTCAGTCTTTTTATCTTCATGTCACTTACAGGTGTGGGATCTATTTTATGAAGCTGACAAAGTGCGCGAGATGCTGACACATCTGATTCAAGAGGAGGCACTAAGGACATATTTATTCACATACTCCCATGTCTATGATTCCATCTCTATGCCAACACTTGCTCAGATGTTTGAGTTGGAAAAGCCTGTTGTTCATTCCATCATCAGCAAAATGATTATTAATGAGGAACTTATGGTAAATCTATGCACTACCAGTCTGTTAAATCTTAAAATAAGAACTACATTGAAATCACTCTTATGCTAATATGGACAGTTCATATTAATCCAAACTTGAGGAAAGTCTTCAGTGGGAAAATTGAAAACAGAGACTTTTGAACAAGGACATAATTTGAATATAAAAACTGGACCAACCATTTCGCAGATATATGTCAAGGACCTTAAGTTGGTATTTCACTGCATTTTTTGGAATAGTGTAGTAAAATATTCATAAGCAGCGTAAAGCATGTTGAAATTTCAACATGAAATTGTTGCAGTGTCGTACTGTACTTACTTCATTGTGATCTATTGACATTACAGTCCTTGAGGGACAATCTGAGATCTCAGTTTCACTGAATGTGCAGCTGTGACCTTGAATGTATTTGGTGGAAAATTTATGACACACAGTGAGATTTATTGGTGTGGTGTATTAGAAGTGTAGCTGAACATACTGTTCGCAGGCCTCTTTGGATGACCCAACACAGACCGTGGTTATGCACAGAAGTGAACCAAGCAGGCTACAATCACTTGCCTTGCAGCTCACGGATAAGGTCAACAATTTTGTGGATTCAAATGAGAGAATCTTTGAGATGAAACAAGGTTTGTTATTTCAAGAGATGTTCATGTAGGATGTAATAATTGTCCGTTATGAAATTCTTTGCTTAGAATTGTATGAAAAATACGCTCATATTCTTTTCAGATTATAGTTTTTGAACGAAAGGACATTCTGTTTTTAGAACTGATGGATTATGGCAGCAAAAATTGAAGCACGTGATTGCTAGAAGATGCTAAATCATTCTATATTTCTCTTAATTTTATTGTTAATAACAGGACTGTATAGTGACATTAGTATACATTTGTAAATTATAGTAGGATGAGTAGAAACCCCTGGCTGAGGAATGTGCACATTTATCTGGGCTGTGGCACATCTTCAACCCTGAAGATGAAGGCAGCAGGTTCCTATGAAATGCTGATATCCAACTACAAGACTAAAAGATGTTAGAACCAGAATCCAGGTGTGCTTACTGTGTACAGTGAGACTTGTTTGGCTAGACAATCAGCATATCAGAATTATAATCCTGAATCGCTGGTTTCTTTAACAGCACTTTTCAAACTGCATATGCTATATAATGTCAAATGGTTGAATGTAAAGGAGGAAGGATGTCAAAAGATACTGTTGTAGCTCATATATAGTGCTGTTGTAACCTTTGGCTTGACAGACTGAGAAAGAAGCACAAACCTCAGAGACACTACTGGCCTAGATTCAAACCTCAGAAGTATGATACATATGGCCGCACCATAGCTCAAGTGGTTAGTCCCTGGCTTAGCGGCCTCCGTAGTCTAGGGGTAACGTTCCCACCTCGTGACTCAAGGTACACGGGTTCAAACCCGGCGGAGGTCGTGGAATTTTTAAGGGCAGAAAAATTCAGGGAACAAGTCCTCTGGGAGGGACTTTAAGCCGTGGGTCGTGTGTAGCTTTACGGGACGTAAAAGAACCTCATGTCTCAAGGGGACCCCTGAGCCAAATTCAGGACATTTCTCGCCCAACAGTAGTCTCTAACGCCTCTGGTAGATGGGAGAAGCATCGAGATACTGCTGAGCCAGTAGAGGCCGAACTTGCTGGCTGAGTTGGGACTGATGGCATGCACCAGTACCGGTAGGGTATAGAGACTGGTAGAATACCACAGGGGGACGCACAGTGGACCAATATCTGGTCTAAGTGCATGGGGAAAGCCACCCTCTGCAATAACAACAACAATAGTCGCTGGCTTCCCACCGTGGCGGCCTGGGTTTGATCCCGCGTCTGGTCAAGTGGGATTTGTGGTGGACAAAGTGGCGCTGGGGCAGGTTTTCTCTGAGTACCTCGGTTTCCCCTGCCAATCTTCATTCCACCAATTGCTCCACCATCACCCTCACCTATTATCTGGGGCTGGTACAATAGGCCAGAAGTGGCCACAGTACACTAGTAATAAAAAAATGATACATATGGTTTCAGTACTGGGATCTGAAGTTGGTAGCAAGAAATACCACAATCATCTTTCTACTCTTACTTTTAATGATAATTTAATTTTGTTGAGATGACAGTTATGTAATTTAATTTTGTTGAGATGGCAGTTATGTAAAGTACAGTGTTGTGCCTTCTTCACCCCACCCCTCTAGATGCCATAACAGAACATTATCTAGTGCATGGCAGGAATTTCTTTTAATCCAGGCAGGGAAAAGATGACAATGGTCTTGATCCTTTGTCCTTAAAGTGGGAAAAATGTGGAAGGTAATGGGTAAAATGGAAGAACCCTGATAAATTAAACTAAGCAGTATTATGTGTGTATGTTATTGAAACAAAGATAGGTAAGCGTACTGTCTTCTAGTAGGATATAATGCTGTGTAGTCTGTTGAAAGTCAGCCAACTCTGTTTGCCACCTGCTTTCATGCAGGTATCTTGCTCAGCTTATTCAACCTTGAATATGGAAGCAATGTGTTCCTCCGAAACGTTGGTTGACTTTTAGTGGACTACACTGCATTATACCCCAGAATATAGTAGTACTCTTCATAACCACTGCTGTGAGAACCTCAAATCCTATGAAGACATAAAATTTTATCACAGGAGAGCTTTGTAAGTATTAAGTGGCAGGTATACAGTGCAGTTTTACTGCTGTCTCATTCATTTTATTATTATTGATCTTATCAAGGTATCCAATTGTCAGCAGTCCAGTTCTGGGCACAAATATAATCTATATTTCATTTGCTCCCTTTTTCTTTTAGGAAACTACTTCAATCGTGGTGGGAACCAAGGTGGCTTCCGAGACCGTCAGAATTTCATTCGGCAAGGCCAAGATTGGGGGAGACAGCGTCGAGATAGAGGAGAAAACAGAGCATTCTAATTTAGATGTTCTGAAATTTATCTGCTAAAATACTTTTTTATAGCTGTCAGCATTAAAGCGTTGTGCTAGAGGCAGGTATTCCTGCATCAGCACGTAACTTCGCTTGACTGAATATCTGGACAGGTATTCCAAACAAGATCTAGCTTGTATAGCTTGTATGTTTAGCAGAAGAGAACTATAGTTGATTATGTGTCAAAGGTTGATAATAGCAAGCAAATGAGTTTTCATATTTCTTGAGAATATTGTGATGTGACATATATAAAAATAATAAATTTACATAGAGTTTAGTCCATTTTATATAAAATATCAGATTCAGGTGGTAACTACTTTTGAAAATAAATAAATTTGTCCATATAATTTCTTCTGTATATTAAATGTAGGTTTCTACTACACTGTTAATAATAAGTATTATATTCATATTCCACCTCAGATGATGCACTTAAAATCTCAGTTCCGCTGTTGAAATATTACAGTTAAAAATATACAATTTGCTAAGCATGCTAAACCTATATTCAGAAATACCACCCATGGCCAGTTTCACACACACACACACATATATATATTACCATAGTCAGTAAGTTCATAGACTGGCCGCAAAGTGTCATTGCAGTGCATTACAGTAGATAGGTTGAGGCACAATATGATGCCCTGTCAGTTCATCTCTTGTCACAGCAAGAGGCAGTTGTGTGCAAACAGTGTAAGCAGAAATATGGCCTCCATTGTGAACTCCATTTAAATGCAAGTAGCGGAAATAAAAAATGTGGCAGTCTGAACAATGGGCAAGCATCAGGTTCTGCCAAGAACTAGGCAAATCCCCTAGTGAAACATTTAACATGGTGAGACAGTTTGGAAGATGATGAGGGTAATGGTCAGCCAAAAGCAGTCAGAACTGAACACAAGATTAAAGAAGTTGCAACATTTGTATGTGCCAACTGCTCCCATTTGATAGATGATATCAGTAGTGATATCTGATCAGTAGTGCTGACAAAGGTGAGACGTTTCTCAGCCGTATCATTACAGGAGACAAAACATGGTGTTTTCTTTGTGATCTGCAATTGAAGCAACAATTGGCCACCTGGAAATTGCCATCATCGCCAAGAAAGAAGAAACCACTACAAAACAGGTCAAAAGGCAAGGTGATGCTCGAACTGTTTTTCGATTTGTCAGGAATTGTTTACGTGGAATTTATCCCACACGGAGCAACTGTAAACAAGGACTGGTACAAGGAGATCCCTACTCTCTACGCGATTCAATTCATCGTAAGCGTCCATAGCTTTGGCGTAGGAAGAATTGGCTGTTGCTGCATGACAGTGCCTCTGCACATCGCTCTGTTCTTGTCCAAGAGGATCTGACAAGGCAACAGGTCACCATTTTGCCATACCCTCCGTGCTCACCGGATCTAGCACCATGTGATTTCTTTCTCTTTCACCGCTTGATAGCAAAGCTATGTGGTCGTAGATTTCAGTCATCCGAGGAGGTCGTCAATGGCAGAAGAGATGCCATATGGGAATTTCCTGCCAATATGTTTCAGCAATATTTTCGGCAGCTATATCAACGTTGGCAGACTTGCATGGTGGCCAACGGTGACTATTTTGAGGGCCGATGTAGATCTATGTACGTGTATGTGAATACCTTGTAATATGATGTGATAAAACCACAGTCCACAAACTTAATGACTGTACCACGTGTGTGTGTGTGTGTGTGTGTGTGTGTGTGTGTATATATATATATATATATATATGACGACAGATCCCAGCCTCAACTAGAACAGCTCACTCTGATGGTGTGTGACCATTCTGGAGGAGGATCAGCATATCCTTTTTCTTCTGCCTCTTCACAGATTGTGTATGGGTTCTGCAGAACTTTGAGCAGAAATTGCACTTCACTAAAATCGTCTTTCTCAGCTTTCTCAATAGCAGACTGTGCCATCCAGTTCCTCAGCACATAGCGTGGATTCATTTGACACATGAGTTGTCTCCTTCCTGCATCTGTGAGACCTACAAATTATTTTATATTTATATACATGCCATATTCCTTCAGGCCTGTTGCCTTTTAAATTACTTTTCTATGGAAAGAGAATAGGCTTATGAGACCATACCAGCAATGTCTCTTGAGTTCTTCCATTCCAATTTTGAATGAGCTGGCCACTTTTCAGAACAGAATAAGGCAGAAAGTAACAATTTTGCCAACAAAATGAATTCATGATCACAGTAAACAGAACAGGAATGTTTTACTCATCACAGTAAATTTTGTATAGGGAGTGACTTAGTGCAAACATATGAGCCAGGCCATATCTCTTACAGGGCACCAAAAATTGTTTATTCCACATGGATCTGTGTGTGTTCAGGTTTCCATCAAACTTGCTTACATGTTTTTTCCCATCTAATTTAAACTGAAAATTGTCTGGTCCAATTTCTATGTACACAATGAAAATAAAATCAGATATTTGCTACTAACCTCTTTCCTCTTCAATTCTTTTCAGATATGCTTCTGTAAATGAAGGATACTGCGGATGGCTGGATAGTCTTTTAAGAGACCAATACTCATTTAATATTTGTGGATTTCTTATATCTGCTAAGGCGATTTCTCCAAGCTGCCTAAATGTCATGGTAAAATCAGTGCCAGTTTCTTCCATCAGCTGTAGTAAGAGTGTGAGAAGCTGACTGTCAGCATCATCCTTATCCTCATTCAATCCCAACTTCTTTATAAATGCAGACCTGAAATGGTTACATGTTTGTATACGAGTATACCAGGTCTGTCCACCATACCCAGTAGAGGAGAATTAAGAATTTTGTGCACTACCAAATCTTTAAATTATCGGACCACAGTGACCTGAAACACTGTGGTCCCAACTTAAGAATATCCCTAAAAAGCTGCAATTATTGAGGTCCAAAAGTAATATAATAATATATTTATATCCCACTTAAAATGTTTCCTGCATAAAAAGATATCCCACCTAAGAAAAGCAATTTTAAAGACATATATTGTACATTTTACCTATTTAGTAGTATTTATCAGATTATACAGAAATGTATGAGCAACAGAATAGACACACAACCTAAATCAAACCTGTTGCAGCACTCTGTATTGCTCAGTGATTTGTAGAAGTCGGGAAAAATTAATGGTGACATTCTGACCTCCATCCATCTAACAGTAGTGTAGTTTTTGTATGTACGGTTATGTGCAGTGAATATATGTGTTGACTTTCATACAGACACATGAAACTAAACTGATTTGTATATTATACATAGCTGTATGCATGGCTGCAAAAGCAAACACAAAACTTAAGGCATCATCAGTTCTTAGAAACTAGAAAGACAGATACTTCACCATGTGATGTGCAAAACTGTTGCAGAATAACTTTGCATACCAGTGTAAATGCTAATTTTTGGTAGCAAAGTACCTGTACCATTTTTTGATGTGTTCTTCACTGTGCAGTGCAGTCACTAGGACAGAGATGCTGTCCTTCCCACAATCTCAAGAAAACAAAATAAGCATTTTAAACAATGTGTACAACAGCTGAAAATCATGTAAAATAATCCCTTTGATATATACTTCCAAGCAGGGCTCTAGAAATATCACACCTGTTTTGCTTAGAGGGGTTAATGGCAACTATTGGCCAGTGAATTTGAGTTGCATTTGTTAATGCTTGCTGCAGTACCATTTTAGTTGAGTGGATTTGCCTCTTGCATTTTACTTTCCCCATAAACAACTGAACTGTATATTATTCTGGTTGCATGACGTTTATGATCTTTTGTTTTTATAAGCCTGCCAATACTTTTTGGCCGGTGTCCTTCACTGTCAGCGCATGAGAGCGAGTCTATGCTACGAACTTGCTTCGTCTGCAGAGGGAACATTTGTAGGCTGGCACTGGCAACTAGCAACTGGCACGTGGGAAAAGCAAACAGTATCTACTAATAACAGGGATCCTATGAGCTCAACGTCTACCTTCTTACTGAGGCAACATAGTGTCACTGCGCATGCCCACCAATCTTAGGCTCACCGACTTGCATCAGACCACTACGCATCAGAGATCCACCAGCCAAAATCGACCGTCCCACCTATGCTCATTCTGTTTGTACTTTGAAGGATATATCCGTGGTAATATGAATCCACATATGCTTACTGACATATATCAGCAGAAACAGGTAATGCAAACTCTTAGCTTTGAATGCAGTAGAAGTGTGCTGTGTAGAATGTCTGATACCATTTAAAATTAACCTTATCATTTTTAAGGTAGGAAAATGGACTGCAAGGACACCACTGTAAGTTGTAGCTATGAGAAACATAAATTAAATTAGTGTTTCAGTACTTCAATAGGTAGCGTCACACTGATTTCAACTGGATTGGGTGATCATCCATAGAATATCACCTCGTAGCTCAAATGCAGATGGACTGATGTTGATAAAAATTTATATTGAAGTTCCCTGCACAGATTTGTTGAGTGTCATGGCTGTCCATCTCTCTGAGACATAGTATCAGCACCTAAACTGTTGAACAGTTTTCGTATTAATTTGACAGGAAACTCGATGAAAGTCAGGCAATCACAGTTTTCAGCCATATTGACCCTTAATAGGGAGCCATGATAGCATAGTCAGCATAGTGACTAGCTACAGACTGGATGACCAAGGGGTTAGATTTTGAGTTCTGGTGGGGGCAAGAATTTTCACTTCTCCATGTCATCCAGACCGGCTCTGGGGTCCACCCAACCTCCTATCTAATGGGTACTGGGGGCTCTTTCCCCAGGGGTAAAGCAGTCAGGGCGTGAAGCTGACCACTCACCTCCAGCTAGTGCCGAGGTCAAGAAAATGTGGTTCTATAATCCACTCCCCTATATGCCTTCATGGCATAGTGCTTAATTAATTAGTTAAGTTAGGCCACACCATAGCTCAAGCAGTTAGTCGCTGGCTTCCTACCGCAGCGGCCTGGGTCTGGTCAAGTGGGATTTGGGAATTTGTGGTGGACAAAGTGGCGCTGGGGCAGGTTTTCTCTGAGTACTTCGGTTTCCCCTGCCAATCTTCATTCCACCAATTGCTCCACAATCACCCTCACCTATCATTTGGGGCTGGTACAATAGGCCAGAAGTGGTTGCAGTACAAGGACTTAGTCCCACCCCACTAGCAATATAAAAAAAGGTTAAGTTTATGTAATGGACTGTTTCATGTATATCATAAACCAGTAATCATATTTTATAAACAGGCTGCAAATAGGTTTACTAAACTGCAAAGAATGCTGTTGGGAATTCTGTATACCATACTCATATTATGGCATGCAACTTTTCCAGTCTTCATTGCATCATTTCTTCACACAATTTGCACATCACTATATTCTGGTAAAAATACTTCTTTTTATTGTGTTTTCAAATTGTATGTGAATCCACATATTCTGTTACAACAGGAGGTGGGATTTTTTAATATAAAATAATACCTGTGGGTAATTTTGTATTGTTGTATTACTGATGTTAGAGTGACAGTGATGTATTCATAACCAATTATGTATTATTGTCAGTAGGTAAGAAAACTCTAAATACTGATTGGTGTGTATGAAACATCACAGTATCAGTTCAAGGTTTTTATAATCATAACTATCTTCTAACACGCAATTAAAGCACTTGGAAAAGGTTTGAACTTTATGTCCTTGTAAGCAACAGTCTATCCAGTGTGGTAACACTTGACCTTGGCCATGCCATAACTTGGGGGGGGTTTAGTCACCGGCTTCCCACGAAGGTGGCACAGGTTTCATCCCAGATCAAGTCATGTACGATTTGTGGTGGATAAAGTGGCACTGGGGCAGGTTTCCCCTGCCTATTCTCATTGCACAAAATGCTCCATACTGAGACTGGTACAATAGGCCAATTAGTGGCCAACCTACGAAGTGGACTCAGTCTTGCCCCACCCCACAAAATTAAAAACTAATACTTCACCTTCACTTTAACCATCAACAAATGTGGTCTGTTCCATATCTCAATATTAACTGCTTGGGGTTTGATATAGCTGCTATGCCTCATCCAACAAATGATGGCATGCATTCTGAAACAATACTGCATTCTTTCAAGCAGTCATAAGCATGGATGAGTCCACTTGGTCACAGAGAGAGGGAGCAAGTCTGTCTGCTGCCTGGCTTTGTGGGAAACAAATTGTCTTGGAACAGTGAAAAGTACCTCCACCACATTATTGCTTCCCATTGCATTCTCCTCTCATGCATGACCATATGCCATCCCTTGGGCAAGGTCTACCCAGCACTATACCAAGGAAGTGAAAACACTGATTCAATTGCTCATGCAAGAAGAATGACATGAAATCTAATCTTCTCTTAACTACAAAGTGCATGTGCCCTTCCTTGCCTTTGTTTCACCTTAGCACTGGGCCCAAAGTTCTGCAGCTCTGTCCTCACTTGGATTACTTGTGTCTCATCAAGGAAAGGAATGAAGGCCTCTGACAGTTTTTGCAAATTCCATTCTGCAATCTAATAACACACAAATACATGCTAATCAGTAACTGAAATAGAGCAGCTGGTCACACCTTCCATTCAGTTTTTAAGTATTTCATCTTGCAGACACATCATCCTGAATAATAGCCCATAGTATTAAGTTTTCCTGTTTCTAAAAACTTCTGCACTACTGAAGGTAAATTCTTACAAGAAGGCCAGTGCACCCAACAGAAAATTATCATCATTTTGAAAATTAAATAATGTACAAAAAGGCACACCTCTGCTCATTTAAGCTTCATATTGTCATGACTTAGGGATGACTGTAGATGGGGTATGGATTGGTAAACAGATTTATTGACCACTTATAGGTTGTAACTACAAACTGTAACATTATTGCTGATTTCCACATCTTCTCAGTCTGCTTTCACTAGTCATTGCTTGGTAACAGCTCTGAACAATGGCTATTCCTCTGCAATGTCTTCGCTAGATGTTTCTTGGTAACAAATCTTAGCAATGGAGATTCTTCAGCTTCTGTGATCACACCGTTGCCTGCTGGTTAACACTCCACACCTGAACTCTCAGCTGAACTATAGCACCAACTGTCTTCAAGATAACTCCTTGGTATGGATCACGCAGAAAACACAGCCCCTCTATTGTTGTAGAGGCGTGGTTACCATACCACTGCATAGCAATGGTTGTGGCATGGACCACATAGAAAACATAATCTTTTATTGTTGCGTGTGTGTATGTTACGGACGTTACCTAGTAATGTCAACCATTTAGAGAGTCACTGCTTAGCAATGGGTCTATACATCACAATAGAGTACACCTTAGGTCCTAGATTTGGTTATCTACATCCAGAACTGATAAACTATAAGCCCCCCCCCCCTGCACCTCTTAACAGATGAAAATTATATGATTCTTTATCTGTAAACAGAAAAATGAGCATCTGAAATTTCCATTTCAAAGATATGCTAAATCAGAAACAGCTGATGCTACTGACTGTGCAGGAAAAAAAAAGAAATTACTCTGCTTTGAAAATGTGCTACTTGAAAGTATACTTAATGTCCATTATCTGACAATAAAAATTAAATGAAAATGAAAACACACCTGCAGCTGTCTGTCAAAACAATATCTTGCTTCTTTGTCTGAAGAATTTGGAACGAAGTGTGGGTCATAAGTTTCCATAAATCCAAAGGGACCATAATCAATGGTAATAGCAAGCATGCTCATATTGTCTGTGTTGAGAACACCGTGGACAAAACCAACACTCTGCCAGCACACAACAAGATCCATTGTTTTTTGTGCTACCTGGCAAAATAACTGGACATATCTGCTGTCATCCTGTGGGTTGATCTGTGAGTAGTGTTCCTGGGAAGTTCATATACAGTGTTAATATAAATGTCATACTTTGTGCATTGAAAAGAACAGTGAATATATTAAGCTTGGACTCACAATTATTATAAAATCTAAAAGTTTTTTTAAGGATGTCAGCTCCCTGTTGTGTGCCAGAATCTCCAGTGAACCAAACCGAAACCAAGATGGTGCCAAACGAAGTACAACTGCTGCTCTCTCAGTCTTTGAAAATCCATTGTAGAACTGGTCTCTCAATACTGGATCATCACTTACAACAAGAGCTGCAGCTCGGGAAGTTGGAATACCTTGTGAAACAGCAGTAACAACATGAAGACTTCTCATATGGGATTACTATCACTGAATATTTTTATTTAAATTGTATATGTGAACTAAGATAAATTCACATAACATCAAAATGAATATCTGTTACACATATATATATATTAATATATGTCCCTCTTGTATTAGGAAAAAATACTAATGTAAACATAGTAAGAAAATAATTAGACTGCAAAATCTTTTACAGACCCAATATACTGAAACTTCTTTTACAGGCACACAATGAATTTCCTGTCGCATGCATATGCTTGGTTCACTGAATGATGTGGGAGTTTGTGCAATACAGTCTTTCTTCATGCTGACAACCACATGCCTAATCAGAAAAGTGAAAAATAATGATTTATAACTATGATAACCATATCCATAATGCCAGTGGTTGCTATCTGAAATGAGTTGTGGGTTACATATGCTGATACAGAACTTGTTCCTGCCTCATATGACATGCAGAAATTTCAGTTGAATTCCACTAGTTCTGTCAAGACATATTTCCCTAAGTTCTGACTTCATAGTTACAATTTGATATTAAAGGAGAGCTGTCACATCACATTACTGTTCTTTATTTGTGCTAATTACTGAAGTAATTATTTATACTTTGCTTATCATTGAATTTGGGCTAGGAAAAATCACTTGCCAGCACAGTCTATAGAATCTGTAAGTATATCATACCCAAGTAGTACATAGCTTCAGAACAAAGAAATTCACGAACAGATGAACGAAGTACTGCACGTCCATCAGCATCTCTTGAATATGGTGTCTTCCCAGAGCCTTTAAGTTGCAATTCCCACCGTTCCCCTGCTCTGTCATGGAAAATGCAAACATTATAAGTCACTGCATATGAAAAATGTTCAGTGTTTTAATCTGTCAATTGGCCCTATTATTAGCCCTGAATGAAATACCTGTTTATATATTCACCAAGCAAATGTGCTCTTCCATCTCCTAGTTGCATTGCCCAAAAACCGAATTGGTAACCCCCATATCGATGCGAAAGAGGAACTGAACTTGGAATGACTTTATTACCTGCTATAAATTCTAGAAACTCGCTTGTTTTTGTAATCAAAGGATCCATATCGAGAATGTTGATGAGGGCATCTTCTGAAAAATGTACCAGTTTTAGTTTCGTTTTTAAAGGCGTTGGCAAAACAACCGAAAATATCGAGTCTTTTATGTTTCTCCGAACATAGTTTTCCTTCGTAATATCCAAGGGAAGGTTCATTAGTTTCGACTGACAAAACTGCCAGTCACGCAAGTCTTTCTTCAGACAAAACTGGTCAGCTGATTTTTCCATCATCACGCGTAATATCTTTCAATGGTCACGTAAGTGTCATTTGTACCACGGACAATTACCGCACCAGACGTATATGTCTGAAAAACAGCAATAAGTTTCAACAGCAGTTCAAATTCTGCTCTTACACCACAGCCTTCACGAACAGCTGATTTGACAAAGGACAAATCTAACCAGCCGTGCGAGAAGAGCATTGCCATGTAACAAATATTAGAATTGAAATTATTTACCAAATTTAATTGGTCTTCAATAATAAATATATTGTGGATTAGTGGATCATCTGCATTACATGTAGCTATACTAAAAATTATTAACAAGGTCTTCTGTCACTCCTAACGCTCCTAACATTCATTTTCACATTTCATAACCTCCTCTTTGAATTTTGGATTAGTTCAGATCAGTTCGGATTAGTTCGTACGTATCACGGATTAATTAATGTATGTATAACCCGAAGGAAACATTCGCCACTATAGTCTGTGGAATTATAACCTTAGCTATCGCTTTGGCTACCGAAACATACGGACGCGGCTCGATGTGTATTTGGTCGTTGTGCTGGTTGTGCATTTGTTTTATTGTTGTTCGCAACATCTGTTCACAGAGTGCGCTTAAATGTGTACGTTTGTACGGTTTTAAGTGCATGAACGGTTGACGTGGTTGAGTTCTAAGGGAACGTTCGTGATTTGAGAGCGTGGTCGTTAGTAGGGTTTACAAGGTTCATTTTTCTCAAACTAAAGGCAGTCTGTATATATAAACCTAGGCATTTGCTATTATTCCATCATGCCATATAGTGAAGATTACATCAAGTCGAAATTACAAAAGGAGCTTGAAGCAACGCACGTTGTAAGTAACAGTTCTTGAAAGTGCTGACCGATTTACTGTTAACTAATTGTCTGTAAGTGAACAGAAAGGTTTACAGAACGGTATACAAAGTATATTACTGACATTTAAATACTTGGACAATGCTTGAGATGAATGATGTGGAGGGAATTCCAGTTCTTGTACTTCTGGTAGCAGTTTTAGTAAGGTGGTGTGTTTCACTGCATCCCTACTCTGGACAAGGGCGCCCTCCAATGTTTGGTGACTATGAAGCTCAGCGCCATTGGATGGAGGTCACTCGAAATCTGCCTTTGCAGGACTGGTACTACAATACATCGGAAAATGACCTTTTGTATTGGGGTCTTGATTATCCACCATTAACTGCATATCATAGTTTAATCTGTGGCCACATGGCGGACTATATAAACTCAGAATTTGTTGTTCTACGGTCTTCACGGGGCTATGAAAGTTATGGACACAAGATTTTTATGAGAGCTACTGTTTTGATAGCTGATCTATTCATTTATATGCCAGCAGTTTGGTGGTATTTTTGTTGCAGAAGGCAATCAAATAGTCTGAACACAGCTAAGAATGTAAGAAATTACAACACATCGACGTTCACTGCAAAGGAAGAGAAACGTCTTACTACACACATGGCAACATATTTGACTCTTATTTATCCTGGTCTTATATTAATTGATCATGGCCATTTTCAGTACAATGGAATTTCTCTTGGTGCAACAGTTGCAGCAATTGCAGCCTTGATTCAAGAAAGAGAGCTTTTAGCATCTGTTCTTTTTTGTCTGTCCATAAATTACAAACAAATGGGTCTTTACCATGCTCTTCCTTTTTTTTGTTATCTGCTTGGAAATTGCCTCCCAAAACAAAATAGGTCTGTTGTAGCTGGATTTATTAAGCTTCTGTCATTAGGGTCAATTGTCATTATTACATTTTTTATAATATGGTTTCCATTCTTGAAGAATGTTAACCTTCTTTTACAGGTTGTACATCGTTTGTTTCCTCTGGCAAGAGGCGTTTTTGAGGATAAGGTTTCTAATGTGTGGTGTTGTTTGAATGTTATTGTGAAATTTAAAGAAATCTTTACCAACTTGCAAATGGCAAAACTTTGCTTTGTTGCAACCTTGTTGGCTGTTCTACCAAGTAGCATGGACATTCTTCTTCGACCAAGATTAGATAAGTTTCTGCTTTCTGTCATTAACTCTTCTCTTGCTTTCTTTTTGTTCTCTTTTCAAGTACATGAGAAAAGCATACTTTTTGCAGCTATACCAGTTGCACTTTATCTTCCTGTAGAGCCCTTACCTTGTTTCTATTTCCTCATTGTTTCTACTTTCAGTATGTTGCCACTTTTACTTAAAGATGGACTTTTAATTCCATATATTGCACTAACTGTGTTTTACTCAATTTCTGTTTTGTTAACAGTTAATTTTGGTTTAAGAGACCTAGTAAATTACCCCATTGCATTTACACCACCAGGCGCTAAAACAAACCAACAAAAGAGTAAGAAACCAGTGAGAATATATGCAGAGATACAGCCATTTTTATTAAGGAAACATTTCCTTTTAATATTTTTTGTTTCATTGGCAGCCTGTTCTGTGCTGACAGTATGTAGTGTAGCTGTCAGTCCACCATCTCAGTATCCTGACCTTTTCCCACTCCTAATTTCATTCTATTCATGTGCACATTTTATTGTTTTCTTTGCTTATTTTAACTACAGACAGATATTCTTTTTCAGTCACAGTTCAAAGCTGAAATCAAAGTAATAAGTTACTCATGCCTTGTTTGTTGAATGCAGGATGCTTCCACTTGTTATTTCAAAGGATAACGGATGTAATTCACAAATACGCCTGTGACATGAAATGTAAATGAGTTTTGTACACTTCCAGTATTAATACCAATATGAAATAAAAAAGGAACAATATACTGTGCCTTCAGATTGTAAATAAAACATTTGTTGCCTGATATGCTGGTTTATGTTCCTCTACACATTTTCATGAAACTCCTTCCTATACTGATCTGTGTATACATAAGCAGTTTCTTTCAAGGACTATCCTATGGCATGGATATTGGCACTTATGAAGTCCTGATTTTACAGGAAGTTCAGGATGAATCTGATGGTTGTGGGGCAAAGTTTAGTGTCCTCATTGTGTCAGACAAGTTTGAAGGGAAGCCTCTGTTGCAGAGACACAGGTATTAGCTTCAGTTACAATTTAAGATTCTTGTTTTTCTAACTCTGCTTAGATGTTAACAGAATGAATTTCCCATATTAGGGTATCGTGAAGTGATTTGTTGTGTGGTTGTTTTGATTCTTTATAGTTGTTCAAGTTATAGACAATACACAGTAAAAATTTTACTTCACCTAAGGCCATAGACTCTGATACACATTTAAATTTACTCACTCACTTCACCCCAACTTTGGAACTGAAAATGTAACACTGGAATTTCATTGTGTTATTAACTTGGAGCTGGTATAGAACTCTGTGTATTTAGGTACAGGGACCATAGTAAGCTAAATGTAAAATTCAATTTGTTGGTATTATAGTTTTACATACAGACTTCTATAAGATATAGTCACTTGCACAACATGTTTTGGTCACTATATGGCCATAGGTGGCAATTACACAAAATTAGACAACTACTAAAACTGTAAAGGAATACAATTTAGTAAAGTTTATTCTTTTGTTCTGTAACAAGTCAGATGTGTCCTGCAACTGCATAAAAACGAAAATACACAGAGAAACATACCCTCATTATATAGATGTACAGTATATACAGGATAGTTCAGTTGGGTGTAGCAGTGGACTATGGGCTGGACTGCCTTCTGTTCAGTGGGTACCAGGGCTCTGTCCCATGGGGGTAAAGCAGCTGGGGATGACTGCCCACCTCCATATATTGTCAAGGTCAAGAATAGTGGAGCTCTGCCTTCACTCCACTATACATTTGATGCCATGGTGTTGAATTAATTAAGCACTTTATACTTTTACGTATAAAATCAGATATTAAAATCATAAAAGTATGACATTTATGAGTGAGGCTTACTTGAATCTTGATATAATTATTTATGTAAAATCTTTGCCGGATTTAGAAACTGTAAATGCACATTACTTCTTAAAATAAATACAAGATAAAATCCTTATTGTTTTTGGAGATTCTTCAGTATGATCTTCATTTCAGTTATTCAGGTCAGCATGCGCTTCTCTGTTCTTGTGCAGAAATGTGGTTTATTGTCACATGCTTGCTGATTTGTTCTCTGTTATTGATAAGTTTTTGCAGATCATCCAAATATCCCAGTAGTTTGTGTTGGTAGTCTTGAAGTGTTGTTATCAGTATTTAGCTGCTGCCAGTACATGCAGGTTATCTTAAAGGTTTTTACATCTTCCAAGCTCTGACCTGTGTGTATGTATGTGTGTAAGGGGTAGGCCATAAAATCCAGCCCTCACACTGTGACCTTCAGTGATCTATGGAATAACTCTTTATTAATCCTACACTTCGAATGAAATGTAGGACTTTATTTATGGGGGCGTCATAAGTGTCACTTGGTTCCATGAAGAACCGACCTAAGTGACGAAATCTAAAATAAGCTATGGCCTACCAATCACATAGGATATGTGTGGCTGATTCGTCTTCTTGTAGGCACCGTTCACAGGTTGGGTCAGTCCCAGTTTGAAAAGTCTTTTTAGGTGGCAGTGTCCAGCAAGTAATCCTACCACCCATCTTAACTGATCTCTGTTTAATTCCAACAGGTCCTTCATTCTTCTGGCAGAGGGTCCTTATATATATCCCCTTGCCTGTTTGTGTCAAAAGCTCTGACCTAGGTCCTTCCTCTTTAGTGTATAACTGCCTTATTATTATAATAATATCTAATGTCTGTACAGCTGTATATTGACATAATTTCTTTGAATATTCATGTTTATGTAGTTGCAAGACAAATATGACTTGGGGCATAAATTAAGAATAAAATATTAAACTTTACTGAACTGTATGTTCCTTTTATTGTTTTAGTAGTACTATTGTGTAATTTCCAACTCATGATGGTCATTTGGTGACTGTACAGTGATCATCTGTAAGTTGACACAAAACGAATGCATCATTAAAGAAACAGTAGCTTTACATGTCTGCTGTGGCTGTAATGAGACTAGGGTCACTGCATATATTATTTCAGCCCTTGCTCATATGCAGGATCTGATGTCCTTGTGTACGCATCTTTTGCTCATCCCCACTCTCCACTTGTTCAGTTTATCTGATATTTTTCACATCAGAATGTTTCCATTTAGGGACACAACATAGTACTGAGATTGTAATGAACAGAGATACTTGAGCAGTGTGGGGAAAAGCTCTCATGATAATGTTTTAAATTTTCATACAAGTAATTGTTTGCAAATTCATTTGCATTTATTGTCTGTGTTCAGACTTCAGTGGTGTTTTATTTTGTTTGGATATAAACTAAACATAAATAAAGCACAGATCATTGGACATTGCTTGTGAGTAATAGTTATTTTTTCACTGTATATCATGAAGTTAAGGCTTGCTATGTTATTTGAATCTATCTCGGTGAATATTGTGATTATAGTTCCTATTTTCCATATTTTACCACTTTGAGTTGTTAGGTGTAATATTAATAGTTTTTATAAATCATGATTGACTACAGGGCCATAGTGCAGCTGGAAGGATAAGGTCAGTTGAAAAAATCCACTTCATCAGGGCTCAAACCTGCGACCTTCCAGCTTGTAGCATAGTGCCTCAACCAACTACGCTACTGTGTGCCCCCCCTCATGCATGCTGCATGTCCCAGACATTTCATCCTCTTTGTTTTGATCACCATAATAATTAGTGAAGAGTACAAATTATGGATCTCCAGTATGTCACTTAATCTTATGCAGCACTTCATACTCATAAATACCCTGAATCTGTGTTCTTGCTCTCATAAGCTAGGAAAAATTATATTAACTCATAATTCGCTATTTTAAATGGTGGGGCTTGTTTGTACATTGTGTTACTTCTCTTTATATGAGAGAGACTATTTTTCATTTGAGCATGGATAGAAGTATTAAGGAATGGGATACTAAAGGGAAGGAGAGCTGGGACAGTGAACGGAATGGAGAGGAACCTGATTCATTACTTTTCCTCTGGTGTGATTCTTAATTGTTCAGTGTTATAAAGGCAGATTCGTGTACGAGTTGCATATCGGATGGTGGGGAAAGACTTGTTTGTTTTATGCAGTATGGCTTTTCCTGCAGTTTAAGTGTTTTGTTTGCAAGATAGCATGCATTTTGCTTCTAATAAATTGACTGAATTTTGCAAAAACTAACTTTGGGTTAGTAATGACCAGGGCCTGGATTCTGATGACATGTCATCTTTCTTTCCTTGTATCCTATGTGATGCTCTTAAATATATAAATCTTGGATATGAGCTGCTGGTTACAGAAATGTAAATTTTATAGGTAATTTTTTTAAATTTTTAGGTTTAAAATAATGTTTTCATTTTGGGGGTAATTTTTGGGCTTTTAAGGGTATTTCTTGTCATTTTTGGCCATTTTAGGGAATTTTTCTTCATATGTTTTCTGAAATGTGAATAACATGGAAGTGAAGTGTTCTTTCTTTTCTCCTTTAAGTCATTTTTCTGGATTTTTTCGGTCATTTCTTGAATATTTTCAGGTCATCAAAATCCGGGCCCTGGTAATGACACATTGTACCAGATTTGATATTTATGTTATGTTTACTTCATTCACAATATCTGCTGTAATATAAAAAAAAATATTGTCAGCTGTTTCCTGCTAGAGCTTAACTGTCATCAGGCTCGGTTGTACTGCATGCAGCCTTAGAAGTACATAGTGCCCTGCCCTAAATGTTGGTAAAGTAAAGTGGTATATATGTGAAATGATACTGGACATAAAGGTATGAACATTTTCATATAATGTGGTAACTGGTCAAGTTTTTATCTGCTTGGTGAAATAATTTTCTTTGCATGTGTGGGACAGCTACTCGTACATCCTGTTCCTGTTTGCTTCACTTGAAGAGAAAATGTACGCCATGTGACAGAAAGTGAATTGTACCCTGAGGTTGGCAAAGTGTAAATTGCATGCCCATATTAGTCATCTTGTCACAAAAATGCAGGGCAGAATCTTGAGATAAAGATAGGAAACATGTTTTGAAAATGTGGCAGAATTCAGATATTTGGGATCAATCATAACAAATCAAAACCTGATTCAGGAGGAAGTTAAGAGGAGATTGAACTCGGGTAATGCTTGCTACCATTCAGTCCAGAACCTTTTGTCTTCTCGTCTGCTGTCCAAAGACATAAAAATTATAGTTTTGTCTGTGGTTTTGCATGGGTGTGAAACTTGACTGACATTAAGGGAGGAACATAGACTGAGGGTGTTGAGAATATTTGCACCAAAGAGGGATGAAATGGCAGAAGGTTGGAGAAAACTGCATAATGAGGAGCTTCATAACTTGTACTCTTCTCCAAGTATAATTAGAATGATCAAGTCAAGGACGATGAGGTGGGTAGGGTGTGTAGTACGAATGGGGGAGAAAGGGAATGCTTACAGAATATTAGTGGGAAAGCCAGAAGGAAAGAGACTACTGGGAAGACCAAGGTGTGGGTGGGTGGACAATATTAAAATGGACAAGATACCAACTCCATGAGGATTTTTACTCCCCCATACATTGTATATTTGTGTCTTTTGATGGTTCCACACACATGAAATGTTCTCTCACAGTGACAAATTATTTTGAGGTATGTCTCATCCCCTTCAGTGCAAGAAAGCATTTCTAAAATAAACTTTTTTTCAGAGCCATATCTGTGTGTGTTATCTTCTGGAATAACTGAAGCCTGGAAGCATCTAATTTTGGTGTCTTGTTCAAAATATCCTGCACAGTTGAGGAAGGAAGGCCTAGTTCTAATCTTGTGTGACGGGGAGTTTGTGAGGGCTTCTCTGAAATTTTCTGGTGTACATTTGACATTGTACTAATACACTATGCATTAGAGGCCCATTTTATTGCAAGAAGCTTGCTGTCTGTTTCTGACAGATGCTCATCATGATGCATCACACATCTGTAAACTGGTGCTGCTTGGTTTGGCTACACCTAATTAAACTTATATGAAATGCTCAGCCAACCATAGGATATAATATATTTTGTGCCACAGAGAGTACACCATCTCTTCAAAGGAAGCAAAACAGGAAGGGACAGGGCTGCTGTGCATGTGAATTCAAGATGACTTGACAAAACAGGAAGAAGCTTCAAAAGTTACTATGCTGCATGCAGGTGTTAGCAGTTCAGTGTCTGCTTTCTTGTCACTGGAGCATGGCACGTCCTAAGGTTGCAGATGGAGGAGACACCCACTAGATATGTGGGGTAGCTGCAAATATATTGAATAAGCAGTTGAAGACAAGTGATAAGAGGTGATACTCCAGCTTGATAAATTCCCAAAGTTCCATATGAAAATTTTGTTAGGAGGTTTAAATGCCAAAGTAGTTAGGAAAGATATTTTCAAACCAACGATTGGGAATGAGAGTTTTCATGAAATTAATAATGATAACGGAGTAATAAACTTTGCCACATAAAAAAATGTTACAGTTGAAAGTACAGTGATCCCATTTCATAACATTCATTAAATGTACTTGGACATCTCCTGATGGGAAGATACACAATCAAATTGACCATATTTTGATAGATAGGAGATGGCATTCAAGTATACTTGATGTCCGGCCATCCAGGGCAGCTGATTGTGACACTGGCCACGATCTGGTGGAAGCAAATGTTAGGGAAAGACTGGCAGTGAGTAAGCAGACAACGCACAGGGTTCATATGGAGAGGTTCAATCTCAAGAAATTAAATGAGGTAGAGGGTAAGGAGCAGTATCATATTGAAATCTCAAATAGGTTTGCAGCTTTGGAAAACTTAAGACACTGAGGTGGATGTTAATAAAGCTTGGGAAACTGTTAGAGAGAATATCAAAATTTCTGCCAAAGAGAGTCCAGGTTATTATGAAGTGAAGAAGCATAAGCCATGGTTTGATGAAGGATGCTTAAAATTATTAGACCAAAGGAAACACCAAATTGCAGTGTTTAGAAGATCCAAGTGAAATAAATGGGGATAATACTCACACCAATCTGAAACGCTAAGAAGTGTCAATCACATGCTTATATTCTACAGATATAGTGGGACTTCAGTACAAAATTTAATTGAAATTTCAGTCATATACAGTCATTTTAGTTCAGCCATTCAATTGTATTTAAAGCTTTTTCTTCTCTGTCATATGTTTATTTAGATTGATTGTAATCATCTGGCACTGATGAGTCAATAAAGAGAGAAACACAAATTTTGTATTTTGAACTCCCTGCAAAGTGGTCACTGTCTTAAATTCTTATTCCCATATCTTTAAGATAATGAGATACACGTTCAACATTTCCTACAAAAAAATTGAACCAGTTATTAATTTTCATTGAACTTAGGACATATGCCATGTGTTTAATTTCTTACCATGAGGTACAAACTTCTGACATTGGAGCATTATTCACACATTCAGTAGAGGGCCCTTGAAATGTATAGTAAATAAACAGCTACTGTTGCAGTCTGGGGTCCAAAAAGGTTTAAAAATCTGATCACTAGACACATAGTTTGGTCACCAGAAAAATGTGGATTGTTTTCTGGCAGCTTGTTGTGACTCTTGCTTCTGCCCAGCATACAAGATTCTTTTTATCCAGTTATCATACTGTTTGTCCTGAACACTCACAGGCCAGGCATAAGATAATGAGAGAAAATTAAATTTACCAGTAACTTCTTTGGATATTCAGCATTTCGTGTGCCACAAGTAACAGAAAGACTGCTGGAATCCCAACATTTCTTACGCATTTAGCATAACTGAGATCCAGAACATGCATGTGTCCAGAAAGAAAATTGCATTAAGTGAACTGAAAATGTAGGAGACATGCATTAGCAAGGCATGATACATTGGTGTAGGGTTGTCCTTGAAAATTTTGTAGTTCATCAGCTAATAAATTTTGTATAAAAGGTTCATTACAGGTTTATGAAAGTCCTCCATGGGACCTTGTCTTGAACCAGTTGAATCCAGTCAACACTTCCATGACCAAGTTACTTTGCACCTGATGGTCAGTCAATCTGCCCTTGATGTCAAGCCCTCTCAGCACAGTTATCATGGAACGTCCTCTTTGATGAGGGGACAGTCTGTCCTTTGTCATAATCTACTATCATGTCCTATTTCCTTAAGGTGTTACATTGTCATGTTAACCCTCCATCTGTGTGTAGGTCTCCAAGCAGTCCCATTGTGATTTTACAGTCCTCATTTCCCACATTCATGTGCATTTCATTTTCCTTCTTTTAATCATCCTTATATTTTGTAATTTATTTTATGTATTAACTTATAATTATTGTGGGCTTGTGGTAGCGTATTTGGTTGAGGCACTATGTTACAAACCGGAAGGTCACAGGTTCAAGTCCCGATGAGGTCATTGGATTTTTTTCAGTTGACTTAATCCTTCCAGCTGCACTATGTCCCTGGGGTCGACTCAGCCTCTAACAGAAATGAATACCAGGAATATTCTTGAGGGTAAAGGGCAGCTGGCATGTAGGGCTGACAACCTTGCTGCCATCTATGAGCCAATTATCTAGAAAATGTGAGAACCTCAACATCTCACAACTCTATGGGTGTCCAAGGCCTGTTACAGGGATGACTTTTACTTTACTTTTACTTTAATTATTGCTAGTGTGCTCATGCTTGCGTGCATAAATAAGCATTTAAAGAAAAGTGTTGTAAGTTCTTCTGGATTTTTGTGTACGATTTCCAATCATATATACATTAGACTGAACCAAGGTTAGTATGTACTGAAAAATTATTGATCCCATAACAATGAACATTTGAATGAATATTTCATTCAGCATTACATAACCTTAGTATAAATTATCACTGTTAATCTGTTGGGGAGTGAGTGAGTTAATTGCTGTAACAAGAGCATGCTGGTGGACTGTGTTTAGATAGCCGAGTCCTTTTATATCTTTGAACTGTTTGTCTTATATTTGTACTGTCCCAGTGAGATTAAAGAAATGGTCACTTATGCATGTTTCTCAATTTCCTGTGGTCTTAATTATGTTTTTTTCTTATGAACCTGTTTTATAGTTGCAATTAAAAAATATTTTTGTTACCATTCACCATGTAAATGATATGCATGATGGTGGTCGTGGTGATGATTATGATGGTAATTTTGATTGTGATAACAGCAGTAATTCAGATATAGTTCATTGTATCAGTAATTCCTGGCTACTAAATGTATATTCTCACTGACTTAAATTTTGTATGAGAAATGTGTCTGAAGTAACTTGAACTTTATTATGTCACTAGTTGTCTTTATTTTCCATTGGTTGCCATATCCTATCATCATTCATACCTGTATTCATTTGCATTGCTTTACTGTATCTTTTAAATAAAACTTACTTCAACTATCAGCGTAACTTATTATTTTTTTCTTCCCAGTAACCCATCATGTCACTATAATGATCATCCTTTGCCACTGTAACAAAATATCTTCTTTGAAAACAGTAAAATTAATGCCAGTAGCCTGTTGGATTAAATTGCAGTTAACAAATCTGTTTTTGCATGGCTGCTTGCACTGCACAGTCAGGAGTTATTTTTCATTATATTGTGTTAAATATTCACCACGTCTTTCAAAAGAATGTTTTATGGTCTTTATTTTATATTATGTACAAGTTCTTTGCACAGTGAGCTGCTTTTGAGAAAATATTTAAAGTTTAGTTTGAGCTTCATGTAAAGCAGGAGGTATGTTTGACAAGTATCGACAGAAATTTAATTTGCTTGATGCCCTCTAGTACAGAATGGCCAGACCGTATTTCATCAACATGTGTTGTACTTTTGGAGATGTAGCATGTGAACAGGAGAAGGACACAAATGACCTCCCTGTATGCATTCATTTTGTGCACTTTTTCATTGAAATTATAGATCATTCTTTGGAATACATGGGCTATGTATAAATTAAATACAACGAAATCCCTTTTTAATAATTTTCTCTGGGGGCCGGTGGATTTAGATTATAAATTGAGGAAGATGTGAAGTGGAAGAAATTTGACCCTGAGATCATTTGCTTGGGATCATTGAAATTCAATCTTAAATTAAGTAAAACAAGTATAAATGGGGGTTTGCTATGCATATTCATCCTTGCATATTGGTTATATCTTGCTGCAAAAAGCAGAGTGTGGCTTGGGCTGCATTTTCCAAAAATATTCTGTCTCCATATTCTGATACATTGTATAGAATTTAAATTCACTCTGTGTATAGCATACTGTAGCATTATTGATTTTACAGTAACATAATGCCTACGATAGCTGATGTCTATTTTAATTTTGTTCCCTATTTTGTCTCTTTTGTCTAAATATAATGTGTCTTAGGCTGTGATTTGAAATGGAAAACTTGTAAAGTCTTGTAATATATTTCTTTACTTTTTTATTCTCTGTATAAACAGGTAGCCAAATCCCATTTAGGCTACAGATTGAATGTCCTGTAATGCTTCATTGAAAATCTGTGGTTTAGTAGAATTTTGTATAGATGAAAACTGAACGTTTTATATGAAGTATGGACTTTTAAGAGGCCACCACTTACTTTCTTACAGATTGGTTAACTCCATACTAGAAGAGGAACTGAAATCTATTCATGCCTTCTCCCAGAAAACCCTTACAACACAGCAGTGGGAAAATCAAAAGAGTGCTTAGCTGAAACTGAATTTTTAGTTGCTGTCACAACAATTTCCATCGTTTATTTAGTGAATACGTTATATCATTCCCATGAACATATTGTTTTGGTTTTAACTGGATGATACCAAGATCAAAGTTCCTGTAGAATAAAAATACGTATAGTTGATTATAAAGGTCCCATCATAGCATTCATTGTGAGGCAGTATTCAGGGAAATCCCAAGAATTATTAAGTTTTCAGTCATGCTACCAGTTAAATATCCTCTAGCTTTCATAGTGTCAGCACCTGGGAAGGTTATTCTCCATGGTGAGCATTCAGTAGTTCATGGTAAGACAGCATTGGCTGCAAGCTTGAATATCCGCACAAATATTACAGTTAAAGAAGGCGATAGTGTTGATGGGAAGATAATTCTTGATCTGCCAAATCTTGATACAAAACATGCCTATACTGTTCTGGAGTTGAATGAAATTTTCCTTTCCAACCCACCACCACTACTGAAGGGTTCACAATGTGATTTTAATCTCTATAATCCGGAGTTGATCAATACCAGTAAGTTCATAGAAACACTGCGTGAGTATGTTCTGAAATCTGAGAAGTTGCAGCAACTTCCATTTCCACAAGAATGTGCACTTGTTGCCTTTTTAGCCCTATACACGGGAATATTCTGTAGCGTGAATATTCAAATACAGCCATTCTTCATTGGAGTAGTTTCAGACTTGACTTTAGGGTCTGGCTGTGGAAGTTCTGCATCATTTTCTGTTTGTCTTGCTGCTGCTTTCATTCACTACATCCGTTCTAAGATCTCTTTAAATAGTATTACTCATGGAAATATTTCAAAGAATGGCTACAAAGATATGGAAATGGAAATTATTGATTTAACCGTGTTTTCTGCTAAGGAAAAGGAGCTAATTTCTCGCTGGGCCCTAATTGGGGAGAAGATAATGCATGGGAATCCTTCGGGTCTTGATAATGCCACATGCACTTTTGGTTCAGTTGTAAAGTTCAGGAAGGGGAAAGAGGGACAAGGCGCAGTTCTAGAACATCTATCAGGAACAGCTAAGTTGAAGATTCTACTGGTAGACAGTGGAGTGAGGAGAGATACAGCTAGGATGCTAGCTAAAGTGTCTGAGCGCCTGAAGTGTTATCCACAAGTGGTACAGTCAACGCTGGATGCTATGGATGGCATTGCGATAGCTGCTGCTGAAATTTTAATGCTGCTTGGAGAATTAGATACTGAAATTGGTGATACACTTAAACAACAGAATTCCCTTCATGCAAAACTGGAGGTAAGGAAGCAAATAAGTATACATGTGTTAGTTGAATGATGACAAGACATTGCTTTTCACAAACTTATTGTAATTTAACAATTCTATAGCAGTCTATTCTGAAACTTCTGGGATTAAGTTAAGCATTTTTGGCATTAATACTACTATTCGAGCTTCCCAATAATAAGTATAGAACATGAAGGTCATGGGGTTGCACACATTCGTAGTCTTAGCACTTCATGGATGTCTTCTGTACCTGTAGGGAAAAAATACATGTGGGGGGGTGAATAGGTCCTAGAGAGAAATTCCCAACCCTGCCTAGTGTGGAACCCTGGTCATCCATCCAGCCAGTCATTTCTTTGACTGAACTGTCCCATCTCCCAGCATTTGTATAAAATAACTTACTTTATTTCTAAAATCCCTCTTCCCCACAAGGCAGTGGTTTCCCTCTTCATTATCCCCCAGAGAGAATGGGCTGCCTCTTGTGCCATTTTCACCATACTGAAGGTCTTCTCCACCGTAGTTGCCATTGAGGTCTTCGCCATAACACTGGCTAGGGCCCCTCACAGGGTAGTATTAGCTGGGCCAGCTGAACCCAGTTTTTTTTTTGTTCATATATGAAGGCAAATCGAAAAGTCTTTGCCCCTATTTTTTTTTCAGACAATAATACACATACAGGGAAATCAAAATACAGGCAGGGTTCTAAGTTCCNTAAGTCCCTTTTTTTTCTTTGGCACTACAGCCCCAGTGGGCCTAGGCCTACCTCCATGAACTTCTCCGTTCACTTCGGTTTTTCTAGATCTTAGACATAGGGTAGGACTCCTTGGGTGGGTGATCAGCTCGTCGCAAGGCCTCTACCTGTACACAAACACAGAAAAATGCACACAAACATCCATGCCCTGAGTGGGATTCGAACCCATGATCCTGGCTTCCGAGCGAGCGAAGACAGTGCACGCCTTAGACTGCTCGGCTCGCGTGACCGGCCAGTGTTCTAAGTACCTTTGACCATTTTTCCACATAGTCACCACCCCGGTTCAGGCATTTGTCCCATCACACCACTAGTTTGGAGATGCCACTGTTGTAGAATTCGGCTGGTTGAGCACGGAACCACCGCCAGGCAGCGGTTTTTGTGTCATCGGAAATGAACCAGGAACTTCTTCAGTGGACCAAACACATGCTAATCACTGGGGGTGAGGTCTGGACTATGCGGTGCTGGTCCATAATCTCCCATCCGAATGACTGTAGTTGCACCCTGGGATTCTCGTGGATGATGTGGTTCTCCTCCATGACAATGCCAGGCCTCATGTGGCAAACAGGACCCAACTGCAGTCATTCGGATGGGAGATTATGGAGCATGCACCGTATAGTCCAGACCTCACCCCTAGTGATTACCACATGTTCGGTCCATTGAAGAAGTTCCTGGCAGGCCAGAGGTNGGCTGGTTGAGCACGGAACCACCGCCAGACAGCGGTTTTTGTGTCATCGGAAATGAACCAGGAACTTCTTCAGTGGACCAAACACATGCTAATCACTGGGGGTGAGGTCTGGACTATGCGGTGCTGGTCCATAATCTCCCATCCGAATGACTGTAGTTGCACCCTGGGATTCTCGTGGATGATGTGGTTCTCCTCCATGACAATGCCAGGCCTCATGTGGCAAACAGGACCCAACTGCAGTCATTCGGATGGGAGATTATGGACCAGCACCGCATAGTCCAGACCTCACCCCTAGTGATTACCACATGTTCGGTCCATTGAAGAAGTTCCTGGCAGGCCAGAGGTTCATTTACGACGCGAAAACCGCTGTGTGGCGGTGGTTCTGCGCCAAACCGGCCGGTTTCTACAACTGCGGCAACTCCAAACTAGTGGTGCAATGGGACAAATGCCTGACCCGGGGTGGTGACTATGTGGAAAAATAGTCAAAGGTACTTAGAACACTGCCTGTATTTTGATTTCCCTGTATGTGTATTATTGTGGCTGAAAAAAATAGGGGCAAAGACTTTTCTGTTTGCCCTCGTATAAAGAGGTGTTACTCTTCTATCACTACTCAATTTGCCCTGGCTTGTGACAGGCAGAGCCTGGCCTCCAAAAAATGAGTCCAGGTTGGCTGGATTGATGCAAAGATTAAGTTAGTTAGTTATTGGAGAGGGTGGATTTCCCCATGCACTTAGACCAGTATTGGTCCATTGTGCTTCCCTCTATGATATTCTACCAGTCTCTATACCCTACCAATAAATGGTACCCGCCAAGCAAGCAAGTTCGGCCACTTGCTTAGCAGTGTCTATAATGCTTCCCCCATCTATCAGAGGCCGTAGAGACTATTGTTGGGCGGGAAACTTCCTGGAATTTGGCTCAGTGATCTCCTTTGGAGATATGAGGTTCTTTCACGTGCCGTAAAGTTATGACACGGGACACACAGCTTAAAGTCCTTCCCAGAGGACTTGTTCCCTGAATTTTTCTGCCCTTAAAAATTCGACGACTTCTGCCGGGAATTTGAACCCGCGTACCACGAGTCATGAGGTTACCTCTAGACTACGGAGGCCACTAAAGAGTAAGTTACTGAAACATATTGATATTTTATGATGATGTGTTATCTGTTTATAATGATTTTTCATCCATTTAGCTTAAAAATTGTTGATTAAGTGAAGTTTAAATAGCACAGTTCTATGACTTAATTGTACTGATAATATAGAACTTATTATAATGATGTCTCTTTGGATTAGTACTGGAGTCAGGCCTTCTTTCTAAATCCTCTTTTAACATTTTCATATTAACAGCTCATCATTAAATGGGCAACAAATAAGTAACTTCAATGCACATTGAAGTTATATTTTACATTAAGTGATTTTGTTTTCCATTGACAGTCACTAGTTCTGAACTGTGAGTTTCATGGAGGATGTCCAACACCATATCACTAGTTATTATTCATAATTACCAGTAAAAGTGTTCGTCATGAGATGTATCAGATTAACTTTTTTTTTATGATTACCGGTTATTATTCGTAGTTACTGGTTTAGTCACATTTACCATAACATATATATATATATATACACATATTCTTCCAGTATTTGCTTTTTGAACAGTGATTTTCAGGCAGATGTACTCGTTATGTCTGCTTAAGTTTTTGTACATGTTATAGTGATATTTTAATTGAAATGTTTATAAAAATTTAATCCCAGAATTGTAATTCCCAGCTGTATTTGCCACTTAACTTGAAGGACTAATCGAGTTTGTAGAAATTGTAATTCAGCCATGTATATGCACTGACATGATGAGCCAGTGGTGAGAAATTTGGATGCAGCATGAAAGATCTATATAATGGTGTGTGTGAAGTCTTAATAAGAAAATATTTGAGATTAAGGTTATGGGAATCATTCCTGTTACCTGTTGTTTCCACTGCAGGAATTGGTGGATATGAACCAAGCATTTCTAAATGTTCTGGGTGTATCACACCCATCATTGGATCGCATCTGCAGGACTGTTTCAAAGTGTGGGTTCCATGCCAAACTGACGGGAGCTGGTGGTGGTGGCTATGCTTTTATCTTGCTTCCACCTTGTTCGAGTCAACAGACAAAAGTACAACAAATGAAGGAGCAGCTGGAGAGAAATGGCTTTGTTTGCACTGAAACAGAACTTGGAAGTGCTGGTATAACTGTCTCAAATTTAATATAATAGGCCCTATATTGACTTTTACTGGTGGTGGTTATGCTAGCATTATACAAGCTGAGATCATTCTCTTCAGCAGAGAAACTATTTAACTTCTATGTGTGGTTCTGGTTTCCTATTCAAGAGATGTTAAAGGATAGTAGTACTGGATTTTGGTGGTGTGTTTTATTTTCACTGGCCCTGATACAGTTTTCCAAGAAAGGGAGGAGTTCATCAACACAGACAATAAAGAAGTCTCAAAAGTGGGTGGTCATACAGTCCAATAGAGCACTTGACTAGGAGTTTTCAATGTTCTATAGACAGTTATCTGACTAGTATTTTTTTGTTAAAATTATGGTGCTTATGATGCAGTTACTCGATATCTTTGTATAGTGTTTATATGTTTTTATTTATGCATGTTGAGTTTGTGTAGACGTACATGCACTTCTCTTGGAACTGTACTCTGCTGAAGTAATTTATGTGATAACAGAGTATTAAAGTCATGTGCAAAGTTAAATTTGAAATTTAAATTACTGTTTATGCATGTTACAAACAAATGGCATTGAAATATAATATATATTTATATAATGATCCAGCCCATTTAAAATTATACTCTCATCTATGCCTGGGTCTTCCAGTAGGTGTGTTCTGTTAAGATTTTCTTTTGTATGTGTTTCTGAGCTCTCGTGTGCTGCTTGATCTGCCAGTCTCATCCATAATTTCATCATCCTAATGTTTTATGAAGAGAAGAGATTATGAAACTTCTCATTACCCAATTTTCTCCACCCTCTTTTTGTCTTCACTCTTACATAAAGAATCATTTAGAAAATTAAGTTATGGAAGGTAAAGGTAAGGGAGAGTTACCCCTCTGCTTAAATACCATGGTACTAAGTCATACAGATGACACGGGTAAAGTTCCATGCATTCTAAACCTCAGCACTAAATTGAGGTGAGTGGTCACCTTCATGTTCTGGCCACTTCACCACCAGAACTAAGTATCCCAGTGTTTACTAGACAGGAGACATGGTGCGCCCTAGAGCTAGCCTAGACATGGTAACATTGCTTAGTTATTGCAGTAATTCCACTGGACAAGTATTTGCCTTTTGAAATCTTCAGAATCAAACCAGGGCACTTCGATGGATGACAGTACAAAGGAAATCGATTTTGTATGTTAAAGAAATTGACATGAAGGTATAAAGCTGGTGCCTATGGTTTGAAGCTGTCAGTGTTCTAAAAGAGTTTTATTTATGCTGGTAACTTTACTTCCATGGGAGATTAGGTGTTGCCTCAACTCAGGTGCACATTGCATTGAACAGTGAAATTTCTGAAGAGTTCTGTCATCTGGAATATAACGCGGTGTAGTCCATTGAAAGTCAACTGACGTTTTGGAGGAATATGTCGCCTCTATCTTTAGAGTCAAAGAATAAGCAAATTAAGGAACCAGCAAGAAGCAGGTAGGAAGCAAAGCAGTTCACATTCATCAGTTCCTATTGGCTTGCTCACAGATTAGAGTGAACCAATATGGATGCAAGACAACTCACCAGTTCCCATTGTCTGTCTCACAGAATAGAACAAACAAACCAATAGGAGACTGATAATGCTCAGTCACATGCATAAATTATCTAGTGGTAATGAGACAATGAAAACAGTGATCACTAGAGCTAGGATTTTTATTTAAATATTTTATTTCTAACTATGTAGATGCTCAAAAAGTAATAAGCAGCATTAGCATTGCCACAGTTGAAATTTATTTTACATATTTTGGAATTTCCTACTTATTTCTTTGGGATATTACATAAATCTACTTAATTTCATGGTATTTTTATTTAGTTGCATTTTAAACTGGAAGGTGTCCATATTTTTTGTGTGTATTTTGATTAAATACCTTATTAATAGTCTCCTCCACCCTTCCAAAAGACTTTTTCTGCAATGACGGGGAGATCCAGTAGGTTTAAACTTCAAATGCCTAAATTTTGGCCCTTTTTGGAAAAGTACTGCAACACATTCCAGACCAGTCAACACTTTGAAAACATTATCTGCCTACCTGCTATGAAGAGACCTTAGAAAACATAAACGGTAGCATAGGAGATGCCTTTATAAGGGTTGTTGTGGACAAAACAGATTCCATGGGTTGCTTTATCATGAACCTTGTGGCTGGCAATTACATAATTGTGTACATATTTTGCATGGAATTACACAAAAATCCTAGCTCTAGCTGTCATATATTTTACAGCACTATCCTGACGATTGTTCAAGGGCTGTCAGGTTAGTTTGCATTTCAGACGTGTTTAACCAGAATTTTAGTAAGATTCAATACTATAGAGCTAAACACACTTCCCAATTTAGGAGGGTTTCTGATTTTTTTTTTAAGTTCTGTTTATATGTCATTGTTGAATGTTTTAAAAACTTCACTCCTATCTTATAATCTAAAATGATTTACTTTTAGCTTTATGTAAAATTTGATTTATTGCAGTTAAACCTGAACATTCTCTTATATAATGTTTACACTAGTCTTGTCTCATAATATTGTCTTAACTGATAGTAATAGCCTAGACATAATCCTCTGCTGTACGAATGATTTTCTTCATACATTTAGAAATATAAGAAGTTAAATGAAGTTTTACAGTAAGCAGCTGTCAAAAATTTTTGGTGTGTATCTTCAACTGTTCTGGCTCAAGTACAACTGTGACAATACAATAACTAGTTTTCTTGTATGGTTTACAAGTTTGCTTATTTTATGAACCAAAATAATTGTAACAGTCCACCTGCAACTCTAACATAGTCTCAAAGTGATGATGTTTTTAAAACTTCATATTGTTAGTTGTATACATACACATATAAAGTTTGAACTGTAATATCAGTTATGAAATTTTCCTCATAAAATAGATGCAAATCTAGTGTAGTCTGGCATTCATTTGAGTACAGGAAGTGGGTACACAGGCTAATATGTTATATACAGAATAAGGATAACATAAAATATAAAGTGTTAGTATAGATTCAGAGACAACACAGTAAAACTTGGTAAGCTAATGCAATACATAAATAACTAAAATGTCATCATATTTTACAGGGGATACTAATCTCTTATGCACAGGTCTTTCTTTAAATTTTCAAATTGTATATTCAGCTAGATTTGGAGAACAATTTCTGCCAATTGTGCAGCCACTCAAGAAGTTCCCAACGTTTTGTGGAACCCGAAGGTTCATTAACATGTTCATAAGAGCCCTCTGCTGGTCCCTATCCTGAGCCAGATAAATCCAATCCATACCATCCCATCCTATTTCTCTAAGATCCATTTTAATATTGTCCACCCACCTACGTCTTGGTATCCCTTTCCTGCTTTCCCACCAATATCCTATTTGCGTTCCTCCTCTCCCTCATTCATGCTACATGCCCTGTCTATCTCATTCTCCTTGACTTGATCATTCTAATTATAGTAGGAGTAGAATGCAAGTTATGAAGCTCCTCATTGTACAATTTTCTCCAACCTCCTGTCACTTCATCTCTTTTCAGTCCAAATATTCTCCTCAGCACCCTGTTCTCAAACACCCTTAAAGTCAGAGACCAGGTTTCACACCAATACAGAACTACAGACAAAATTACACTTTTTATGTTTTTAGACAGCAGACAAGAAGACAAAAGTTTGTGAACCGAATGGTAGCAAGCATTACCCAAGTTCATTCTCCTCTTAATCTCCTCCTGAATTAGGTTCCTTCAGCTTTAGTAATTAATGTTTCTGCATTCTGAGGAACCTAGAACTGAAAAGTTAGTTATAAGAAATACTGCCACAGTAAACTCCCATTATCTGTCATGTATGGGAATGGCATATGCCAGTTATGTGAATCTGCAGGTTGCATGAGGAAAATTAGAGAATCCAATTTGTATGTGGTGTTCAACCTCTTCCAGTCAGTTTAAAATTTCCATTTTATTTCAGAGTCACTTTAGTTCTCACACCAGAGTCATCTTAGGTGACAGTAGATAGATGGGTGAAAGATTTTGGATGTACTGTAATGCAGCCACAAATTCGACAAGCATCCACTGTAATCACACATCACTATGACTCTAATGGCACATGCACATCATAAGTTTGTTTTGGAAGTAACTTTAAAAAATGGTATATTTTCTTTGATATGTTTGCTAGTTGTTTGATAATTCCAGATGCTTGGATACCAAATAAGGAGTTTACTATATTGTTTTGTTAAAACTGATGGATGGATTTTACAATTTTGAGTGAGCACTTATCACAAGACTGTTGCAGGATATTTTTGATGGTAAGCAGCAGAGATCTATTATCCCATGTTTACAGTGAACCTGAGTCTTGTTCTGTGCAAGTATCCTGCCATACTTTTGTAGACTGGATGTAGCTATCAAGTGTGTGAAGCCAAGAAATGGAGCTGCTACAGAACAATCTGACAGTGGGTATGAATTGACTGAGTATTATTTTGAGACATGAGGTTCTCAAAGCAGTGAATATTAAGCCTACAGAATACTGGGATGTGATATTGTGTTGTCTGTTAGATCATATAATAATGGAACAGTCGCCAAGACAGATCTAGGTTCAAAATTGTTCATTTAATCTGGAAATGAGCTTTGTTGAAATATACTGGTTTTCATAAGTACTGTTACTTCATTAAACTGGATTGATGTAATTAGTTTTGAGTTATTGTATAGAAATTGGTGATTTGGATTAGTTTAACCTAAACGAATCATGTATTGGGCAATAATAAATATGACTATGAAGAGTATTATCTTATGGAATGGGACATCACCTTGGATGTTTTTGGAAGAACAAACTACCTCCATCTTTAAGGTCAAAAAATAAGCCAAGTAACAGATCTGGTTCAGATGTAGGTCTGTAAAGGAGTCCAGAGAGAACCAACAGGAGCCAGAAGAAGGGTAACTAGTGCTTGCCGTTAAAAGAATTATATTTACCAAAGTGGAGATGTGGGAGAAAAGTAGCATGACTGAGCAATGGGAGGTGTAAGTGAACCTGGTGAATAACGGGCTGTATGCAATGCAACAGGGGATGAAAGGAGGAAGCAGCTAGGGAGAGAGCTGCATTGAAGAGCCTATGGAAGCTTCCTGTGTTCTTTCAGGAAATAGATGAGAGGTTTCCATGAGTTGCTTATGCAGAAGCTGTCCTCCGTGTTCATGTTGTTTGAATCGAGCTCAGTCTGTGTCACCTCTGATGATATGATCTTTGTATCTGAATTTAGTTGAGAGAATACTGGTGTTCTGGAACTGGATGCCATGTCCCAAGTGCTCTACCACTGCTCACTTGTCCAAATGATCAAGACACATGTCAGTGGTGCTTCTTCACCTAGTTTCAGTTGAACAGCTTGTCTGCTCACTGTAGATCCGACTGCACTCACAGGGGATGCCGTTATCAATCCTAGGTTGTCCTGGACTGGCCAAAGGAAGTCAGAAATTATCCTTCGCAGGGGGGAAACTAACTTGATGTGCCAGAACTGATTCCTGCTAATATGATTCAAAATCAACCCAAAATAGAGCAGAAAGCTGACAAATTCAAGAACCTCACTGGGTGGAGCAACCCTCTATGGGGGATTGAAAGTCCTGCTAATCTGCTGGCCCTTTAGCCATTGAGCCTGGAACTTTACCAGACTACATGGGGGTACTATCCCATAAGTAGTCTCAATAAATGTAACATTTCTATATCAATTGAATGGAAGTTAATTTAATGCTAGACAAGTAAATGCCTAAATAAAATAACATAAATATTTAACATATATTATTTAATGGCTCATACTAATATTTCAGCCAGCTGAAAATTTATGAAGCTTGGATATAAGAATAAATAGTAAGTAATAAGTATTACATAAACATGAATTTGTATACTAATATAAAGCTTGAACACCATAAATTAAGTGAAATCTGAAGACTCCAACTACCGTTATAGGAGTCTCCTACAAAGTTATAATTATTTAACAGTAGAATGAATACTGAAATTATGCAGGGATGCTAATTTGCACTGTTTCATTTAATCACATTAATGATGAAAATTACTGTACTTCTTGTGCCTTACATGACTAAAAGCTTGGAACCTATACACCATATTTAATCTTAATAATTCAGTACACCTGCCTTCTGTAGACAGCCATCTCAGTTGTCCAGTAGAAAGAATGAAAGAACATTGTGTCTCAACTGTTAAATATGTTCTCATATCCAGTAGACAATTTATCAGGTCTTAAAGAGTTTCTCTTTTTGCAAAAATCTCCTTCCTTAGAGGAAGCAGTAGTTATGTTATGCCATGTAATAAGTATAAACCCATATTTTCTCTAGAATATTCTGAAGACAAATCAGTTTATGAAATTAGAATGCAATGACTATCAGAAGGAAACAGTAATAATAATAAAATTATTTTAATGAGGGAAAGATCATTTCTCTCTCTTCTAAACATGAATAAAATATACTGATTTATGCATGAAAATGCAAATAACTGTTCCTTTCTCTTCCACTTATACTTTAACATGACATGTTTAGGCCTTAGATGGCCATCTTCAGGTGTCTTAATATCAAAACTGCTACACTGCATTAATATCTGTAAAATCACATGCTGTGGTGCACTTAATAACATAACATAAAATAAAATGCATTAAAGTTTTCATCACTTTGGTGAAATTCTGTTCCACCTCACAAGGGTTGTCGTCCACTTGTTTAGAACTAATCGTGTATGTTTCTTTCCATGTTTTGTTGCAGCAGCTCATTTTTATGTTCATTAGCCCGTTCTGTTATATCTGCAATCTGTAATATGCCCCTTGTCTGTGCGCTGTTCCCTCTAGCTGCATGTGGTGTCTTCACTAGTGCAGATGTGGTGTGTTTGCTTCTCTATTTATATGCCATGGATGTGTAGAATGGGGGCATAGTGTTATTTTGTGTAAACTTTGTATAACTCTTCAAATATAGGGTTGTGTGTATCAGTATTAGTGTCATTCATATGTAGATTTTCCTTGCTGGTTTTGTAAATATGATACTTCTCAAGTGTATTAAAATATTTTCCCTTCCTCCCTGTTATAATTTCCATGGTATCTGTTATTGTGCTGTTTGTGTGTCAGGTGTTCAATATATAACTTGGATATCCGGAGTTACTATTGTTACTATTGTTGTGAGGGGGCACACGGTAGCATGGTTGAGGCACTATGCTACAAGCTGGAAGGTCATGGGATCGAATCCCAATGAGGTCATTGGATTTTTTCTTTCAATTTACCTAATCCTTCCAGCCGCACTATGGCCCTGGGGGTCGATTCAACCTCTAACAGAAATGAGTACCAGGAATATTCTTGGAATGTTCTTATGGATAAAGGGCAGATGGTGCATAGGGCTGACAGCCTTACCGTCATCTATGAGCTGATTGCATAGAAAATTTGGGAACCTCAACATCTCACAACCCTATGGGCTTCCAAGGCCCATTACAGGGATACCTTTACTTTACTGTATGTTGTGAATGTGTTCTTTATATCTGGTCTTAAATGTTTTTTCCTGTTTGTCCAACGTACCTTAGTGGACAATCCAGGCATTTCATTTGATAATTTCCACTTCTACTATATCTATTTGCTGTTGTAGCCTTAATATGTTATCTTAATATTTCTTGTAATATGTACTTTACACAACCATGGCATATAAATACGGAAGCAATCACACCACATCTGCACTAGTGAAGACACCACACATGCAGCTAGAAGGAACAGCGCACAGACAAGGGGCATATTACAGATTGCAGACATAACAGAACAACAAGCTAATGGACATAAAAAGGAGCTGCTGCAACAAAACATGGAAAGAAACATACACAATTAGTTCTGAACAAGTGGATGACAACCCTTTGAGGTGGAATAGAATCTCACCAAAGTGATGAAAATTTTAATGAATTTTATTTTATTTTATTAAGTGCACCACAGCATATGATTTTACCGGATATTAATGCAGTGTAGCAGTTTTGATATTATTAAGACACCTGAAGATGGCCATCTAAGGCCTAAAAATACCATTTACTAATTTTTTCTTGAATTACATACTTTCTTACTGTGAAATTTAAATATTCTTTTCAATTAAAGCTTGTTATATGCTAGCCTTTGGTATTCTAAGAATAACTGCATTATTAATAAAACTAATAAAAATCATATTAATATAAGTCATATCAATAATATATTAATATCATAAGATACATTCTGAAAATTGAATGACTAATGTATGGTGGGTTTTCAAATGAAACCCATCTGCAGCACTGCTAGCAAATGCCACTGGTTTAATGGATTTCATTTGAAAGGGCCTCATATGACAAGCACTGTAAAATAGAAATACCCTCATATCAGCAGTATGTAATTCACAATGGAAAATTTCACTATTACCTCATGCTGTTTTTGCATTTCATTGAGCACACTCTAAAATTTAATGAGAATATTGTGTTGTGTTGTTATGCCACATTATTTGGACTTATACACTGTCTGATTAGAATAAAAAATTTTAGAAGTTACTACATTTTAGAGACTGGCTCTCTGTCCTTTCCTGCTGATGATTAACTTTGCCGTTTGCCCAGAGGGCCCAATAGAATAGGTATAAAAAAAAAGGTAACGCTATCCCTGTAACAGGCCATTGGAGGCCCATAGGGTTGTGAGACATCAAGGCTCCCACATTTTTTGGCAGTTGACTCACAGACGGAGGTGATGTTGTCAGTCTTACGTGCCAGCCACCCTTTACCCCAGGAAGATTCCTGGTACTCATTTCTGTTAGAGGCTAAGCCAAACCCAGGGCTATAGTGCAACAAGAAGGATTAGGTAAATTGATAAATCCAGTGACCTCATTGGGAATCGAACCCACAACCTTCCAGCTTGTAGCATGGTGCTTTGACCAACTACACTACTGTGTGCCTCATTCAAATGAAGTACCATGATAATTTCATTAAGTATATTAATGAGTTGCACCTGTTTACACTTATGAGATGGAATTATTTCCTTTTTATTACCAGTATTTATTCAGTTGTGTTAGTATGTGTATAACTACCTCCCTCTGCTACATTGGATTCTGAGGTTTTGGGATTATTCATAACATTGTCTAATGTCTATATGACAGAGCGTCACTAGAATTTTATAGAAGTCAGTCTTGCTTAAACATCTTTTACAACCAGATCAAGCGACATTTTTAGTATGAGGGTACCACATGGGTTAAATAGAAGGGGGATTTTCTTTTGTATAAAATCTTATTTCATTTAGTCACAAATGTCGAAGCCACTCTTCCAAGAAATTAGTGCTCTCCCTTAGAGTAATTAGTAACAGTCATTGCATTCATTATAAGTGCTTCTTTTGCAGTTCTATCACAATTAAATTCAGCTTCACAATACATTGTAGGTGGCAAACCTGAAAGAACGTTTCATATTATAAGAACACATAACATCAGTCTGAATTTTTGATTCACAATGTTATGGATCCATTCTGTGCTTTATATAGCACATTGCCTGCCTCTTCTATACACTTCATAATTATATCACATTGCATGAAACCTATGGAATGTGCCATTGTAAATTTAATAATCATAGAGTTAAAAAAGTATCAGGAATTATCCAATATTGTTTATATGCTGATCACACAAACTCATCCTTTTGTTGCAGCAATCATAGTAACCTTGTATCTTTCAGAATGTTCCCTCTCTAACAACTCTCCAGAATTCCTGCTATCAACCACAAGTATTCCTTTCCATGCACAAAAAGACAAAAGAAAGAGAAATGAAATATCACAAACTAAAAGTATTCATAAATCTGTCCTGGTTTAAAAATAGATCTAATTTCCTCTCACAAATAAAGAGCTAAACTGGCAAGCTGCTATTTATGATTAGTGAGTGTATATGAAAATAAAATATAAATAAATAAAACACATAAAATAATCTTAAAAAATATATGTATATAGAAGTGATTTCAACAGATCTAAACTTAACATCAAGGTAAGAATGTAAATTTCATAATTTCTTGTTGTCTACATATCAGTCTTGATAAAACCCTGTACCTCTCAAGATTTATTTCTTTGATATGTAGTAAATAATCCCAAAACTTTGATATTTCAATTACAGTTCTGTCACAAAGAGGAGGATATAAAGGTATGGCAAGAAATAACAGTAGTGAGAATTATGACATTGTTAGGATTCTTTCATATCCAACATTATTTCTGAAGTAGCCTCTCTAAAATCTTTAAAATGCTTATTCTTATCAATTGATGGGCACCGCATGCTGATATGAATCTCCCTCGCCTGTCAGGGGCCCTCCCAGAATGATCTGATCATAGTTTATGATGCGTTCTTCATTTTCATCTCTCATTCCTCCACTACCATGTTCCAGCTTGTCTGTGAGATCAGCTTCTTTCATCCACTCCTCAATCTCTGTTCGATACATCCGTCTCTGCAACACTTCACGGTTCCTGGGTCTGCAGCCAATGAAGGTTGCTGTGCCCTATAAACAGTGAATAGTGACTACTTCAGAAATAACAGTGTACATATGTAGCTTTTGATACATACAGCCACATGCAGATAAGTTTCACAGAAGTGCAAAACAAACCAGATGCATATCTTAAAAGCCCCTAATTTTTAACATTGGCTTAAACCTTCATGTAGTGAACTAAACAAATGAGTTTCTGGCAATACATGTGAAGCAGAACTGTCCTGAATAAATGATTCTAATATAAAAATCTATGCTTGGTGGGGAAATTATGTCATCCACCCATCTGAATCAAACAACCCACCAGAGTTTGATTAATTTAGTGTGAAAGGTGAATACTATTATATTATTGGGCAAATTTGATTTCTATTCAGATAATTTTACAGTAACTGCTACTACATATGAAAATCATGGACTTCATCACATTGATAAATACTATACAAAATATATTGGTATATATATCTTACTGAAGTCTACTGTGAGAACCTCAAAGCTTATAAAATATGTATGATTCCATGTGCAAAGAATAACAACATTCACATTAGACTGTGTCAAGTTTTATTCAGTAATGCTTACCCCAACAACAAGATCAGCTCTCAGTCTTTCCAGGAGTTGGAAATCTTGTACCCATGCTTGCATTTCTTCCCATTTGAGATCTACTTCCTCATGCAGCATCTGTTCCTCTGTTAACCAAATATACATATGCCATAATTATGCTTCAAGGGTGTTCTGAGATGGACAAGGTATTTAAATTAATAGAACATTTTAAAATGATCCATTTGAAGCTTGGTACTATAGAGAAAAACAAATTATATTTTAATTACACTGACACTTTCAAACAAAACTGAAAGTTGAAATCAGTGAAGAGTATGGCAGTGTAATTGAATTCATATTTGATGGCAAAGATCTTTTCTTTTATTGCATCATGCATTTCCCTGTCAAACTGCCTCTGGATCCCAAACAGCTTATTCTGTTTCAAGGCCTCCTGATTAGGACCCCATGTCTTGCTTTAGTTTACAGTTCCTACTTTACTACTGCATTTACTTTCTTTTGTTACAATTTCTCTCTTACTTCTTCCAGTAAGCAAGGCCTCACTCACCTGTTACGAAAATTTACAGGCAACTGTTAGTCAAGAACAGTTATGGAGAGAAAAGTTACATAAACATATATGAAAAACTTGCCAACTCAAGACATCTGTCACATTCTTTTAGTTTTGTGCTGTTGCTGTATGACTGTATATAATTAATCTGTCAGTGAATACTGTAGTTCCTGTTTGCTCCACATAAGTGAAAGCAATTTTCAACTTCACTCTGAACTTAATCTTCCTTCCTTTCAATCCCACTCTCATTTTACAAGAATCAGCTTTAACAATGTATATTTAAACTGAAATAGGATATCTAAATTGTTGCCATCATTTTATGCCTTATTATATAATAACAGAGGGAGACTATTTACTTGTATTATTTTGCCATTCTGTTCTGTCATCTCTGTGTACCAGCTACAAGTGTGGTTCACATTATGTCATTTAAAATTGAATATGTACCTGCCAACAAAGTATGGAAGGGATTTGTAGGAGCACTCCTTATTAGATGAAGCCACACAGCCGACAGTCTCTTTCTGACTAAAAACTGATGTACATACACTGTTGGGTCTTGAAATCCAACTTCATACACAAACTATCATTATCTTATTATAATTAAAAGTCTAGTTTCTGTTATCTCACCTTCTCGTTTGCTTGTCTGCCTTTTATACTGAATTCGGAATCGGAATGCTTCAAGTACAGATGCTACTACTATTGTCAAAACAATCATAGTAAAGAGATAAAAAAGCATGAAATATGCTCTGCTCCAAGGAGACACCACCAGTGCATAGCTGTTCATGAGTATGAACCAGTTATTAACAACTGTCAACTCAAATAAGGTTATTGTTCCAGTCAGCAGATTGTCAAAATTGTTGAGATAGTAGTATCCAAGAACTGTACTTCCATTCGCACTGTACTTGTAGAAATCCTCTACCGTTGAGTTCCTGGACAAGATAAACACAGAACATCTAAATTCTCATTATACAAGATGATAACCTATCATAGCAAGAGTACAGTAATTATCTTATGATAATTTGTGTCACAATGCAGCAATCTCTCACCAAGCATGGTTTGGCCAACTGCAGATTTCTGTGGTTTTCCATTGGTATCCAGTTGTCATTGCAGGATTTGGTTTTATGTATCAGCTACAAGAGATCCATATGTCATCTGCAGGGCTGTAATGGCATCTGAAGCCAGTTTTCTGGTTTCTAGATTACTACTGTGGTGTGTTTTTGTGACTTTTTACAGTCATGTTTATATACTATTTGTAAACATATTACACATTTCCTTTGTTTAGTGAAGGAACAGGTAATTTTGACTTTGTTGGGTGTTGAAAGGGGCCACAGTTCCCTTAACCCCTAGTTTCCCCTAAGACTTTGATCTTACCAACTGTGGTAGTTTCATGAACATAACCTCTGCACTGGTAAGGTATTACTGTGTTCTACATAAAGCAAATGTGTGATACGCATACTTCATTGAACTATCAAGAGAAGATGTGTTCAAGCATATCAGAGACTCTGTAATATCTGTTTTTCAGCAGTGTATGTAATAACTATGAACATTAGCATTCTATTATTGGAATAGCCCAGCAATAAACCCATGAACCCTGCAAACAAGTTCAACAGATGTTAATACATCCAGTCCTGCATACATACTCTGCCAGTACTTAATCAGGACAGAGGGTATCAGGTACAAATAATGGACAAAACATTATAGAATGCATTTCTGTTACTCTACATTCACATTACAAGCTATTTACAGGAGATGCTTACACACAACAGTTCCGCATGTCATAGCCCGCAAACAGCTCCATGCCAATGATGGCAAAAAAGTAGTACAGAACAAGCATGACGACGGCAGTTGAGCACATAAGTGGTGTGAGAAGAACAAGCGTCCCAAACACATCCCTGTAACGTTTCTTCAATTTGAACAGCCGCAGCAGCCGAAGTGGCCGGAGTACCACCACGTACACAAATGATGGCGCCAAGGAGAGAATAATCACTCCAAATAAAGACAGCAGTGTCACTGAGAAGTCATAGATATTCCATCCTGACCCAAAGTACTGCGTGATACCAAGACCAAGAATTTTCAGGACCACTTCAACAACAAACACTGGAACAATGGAACGAAGGTGCTATATTTCAGTAATCACTTTAATCAAGCAAATAAATAAATAAATAAATGTGTCTATTGATGTTGATCAATTACTAAAACAGTTTCTCTTCAGTTGTTCTAAATATGTAATCTTAACTGTAGTCATAATACAAAACTATAAAACTAAACCACCAGTAACAAGATGATCTGCAACTTATAAATTAAAAAAATATATAATTTAATCAGCTTTTGTATAAAAATTCCACTCATGGCTTCAACATAAGGGATCCACAAAATGCAATACTGCACCATTTCTGTGTAAAGATGTTTATGGTAACAAATAGGTAAAGCTATCCCTGTAAGAGGCCATGGAGGCCCATAGAGTTGTGAGATGTTGAGGATCCCACACTATCTAGACACTAGGCTTACAGATGGTGGTAAGGTTGTCAGCCTTATGCACCGGCCACCATTTACCCCCCTGGAAGTTTCATGGTACTGTTAAGAGGCTGAGTCAACCCCAGGGCCATAGGTCAATTGAAAAAATCCACCTCATTGGGACTTGAACCCACAACCTTCCAGCTTTTAGCATAGTGCCTCAACCTACTACACTACAGGAAACAATGTATATACAGAATCTGTGCTCATCATACCAGATTTAACCTCTCTAGGTATAATGGTTTACCAATATCAGTATCAAATTTAGGGGCACACACATGTAATTTAACCCAACCAATGGAGAGAAACATTAAGACAAAGAATTGTTAACAACACCCCCTGACCCCTTCAAAGTAAGTCTCTACTTCTTCAAGTGGTGCTCTGATGGTAGAAAATAATGCTTAAATCTACCACTGAAGTTTCTTTGAGTATTGCAATTGTATTCTGTTCGATGTCTTCGCCTGACTTCAAATGTATCCTTCTGACTTCTTTAGATTGGGAAATAAGAAGATATCATTAGAATACATGAGATTCGGGGCTTGATCATGCTGGGTAAGGTAAAATGTGATAAAAATATTCCTTAACTGTTTAGATGCTGTCTGCTGGTTTAGAACTTTAAAATAGATTACCTAGTTCACAATTTGGCCCTTTTGAATAATTTCTTAAAAGTAAAATATGGGTTCAACTTTGTCTCTGACATGTGATGAAAGATGCAAATTTCATCACTGGTGGTCACATACTTGGTGAAATTTCTCTAGTTCTGAACTCTGTGAAAAGGAGTAAACCACATCTCCTTCCATATAAAGTGTTACCATTGGCTAAAATTTTTTGAACTATTTTTATATTGACCTTAACGTCTAAGTAACAAATTATTTTATTTGTTATGTTCAAATATCCTCCTATCAATTTTATGCTCATTTTATAATTCTTTTGAATCAGTTATTTTGCATTCTTAAGATTTTACATTGCTCATAAAACATCTTGTTCATGCACATCAGTGATCATAAGTTAAGTCTTTTCTACCATCTTTGAACCCCTTAATGTTTGTGTTGTTTATTTAACCTTGTAGCCATATGTTACTTTCAACATCGTGTACAGTTGTGAACATATGATCCTAACAAAAGTTGCTGTTTACCAGTGACTTATATTCCTCTTACTAATTTTCTGTACACTATTTCAAATGGAAGTTCTTTTTAACATAGCTAAAAAGTTCATAAAGGTGGCATGCCAGTATTATTGATGATAATGAATTAACAAGGAGACAGAGTGCACAGCATATTATAACTAGGGGCGTCTCATGTTTGTACCACAAGTAAAATGTAATATTTTGTAATTACTATAAAAACATTATTAAAACGCATGCCATTGATGTGGTTCATTTTATAGTAGGTTTCAATACCATGAGTACTACTAGTAGATAAGTTCATGTTACAAGGCTTAAACTGGTCATAGCCATCATACAAAGTTATTTTACCCAAGTGTCATAATTGAGTGGATATCACTTCTGCTTCAAGTAGCAGGTTTAAATCAGATCAGAGACTGACAATTCTGACTGAGATTTTTTTTGTGGTTTCCTCAGTACCTCCAGGCTGGAAGTTTCTTAAATTAGCTCACAAATGCTTTCTTCCATTATCCTCTCTAATTCATTATTCACTAATCATCCTATCATATGACTCTTCATAATCAATGTGACTAAAACCATTGTTAAATAAACCAAGATATTTTAGATTTCCTTTCTGTTTATTCTTTTCTTTTCTGAAAAGGAAAACAATGTAATACAATATACATACTTTTCAGCACTCTATCATACAAAATGTAACTCCTCAGTATCTTATTACTGAGTATTACTGTTGCTTGCACCTCATGTTTTCATAGCAACTATTGGTCTTTTACTAAAAAAAAAAAAAGAAAATTATCCCTGTAACAGGCTGTGAAGGCTCATAGGGTTGTAAGGCCATAGTGCGACTGGAAGGATTAGGTAAATCAAAAAATCTAATGACTTCATCCGAATGTATCACCTTCCCGGCTTGTAGCCTAGTGCCTCAACCAAGTACGCTACCATATACCCCACTACTGGTATTGTTGATGACATAATATTTAGAGGTGGGGAAGTTTACAATGGCATGACATTTATTCCAAGTTCTACAAAACTGATCAATTAATTTTTATAGCACTGATGTCTGTAGCTGAATCAGGGAATGGCTGTGCAGTTCATGGATAAGGTTCCAAAGGAGGAACTTGGTTCCTTCATAAGCCTAGAATATGTTTTCGCAGGTTAGGAACTGAATTTCTGAGTGCAGAGTATATAGTTTCAACTTACAGCCAACAAACAAGATTGTGTCCCATGACGCACTAAATGATAATGCCGATTCTTGCAAGTCATCATTAAATTCAAGAATTCGAAAAATCATAGCCAGGCCATTTGTTAGGATCAGTCCATCTGTAAACAGAAGAAATTATACAAGCCTCTCCAGCACTAAAATATTTCATTTTTGTCACTAAATTTACACAGTTCCCATGTAAATTTTTGAAGTGTGCTCTTCCATTATATACATTCAATACTTTACTTAAAAAATCTTCACTTATAACTTGAAGGCTAAATAAAGACTGTGCATTGCTTTAGTTGGAAATCTGAATGCATAATTTCTATCATACATTTAATTTCTGGAGTATGGGTGTAACAACATATAATTTCTTGATGTAAACTTGCAAATCTGAAAAGTGCACATGAATTGTTTTACAAAACTGCAATATATATTTCATATAGAGAGATGAGAAGAATATTTTTTTTCATTTACTCTTAAATTTCATTCCACTCCCATAATATGGGATTCAACACAGTCTTCTGCAGTAAGACTACTATTTTATGACCAAGACTGTGGACAATGCAGGTACAGGTGGGGTGCAGAAACTTCCTTCTTGTGAAGATACATTGTGAAGGGAGGGGAGGTCGCAGAAAAGTGGGGATAGGCTCGGCGAATGCAGCAGTCATGGAAGTTTCTGTCTAATACCCCTCACTAGGAAACATGAGGTGGATGAGTGAGCAGCATGCATTTGCTGTCGAAGCCTACTGTTCGAACAACCATTCCTACGTGGCGATGCAGCGTGCGTTCCGTACTCACTTCGGAATTAGGCCCAGAGGTCCAGTTCCTGACCGGAAATCGATTTTTTTTGTGGGTAGAGAACTTTAGGACAACTGGGGGTATGGTGAAAAAATCATCAGGATGACAACGGACCGTTACAATGCCAGAAAATGTGGAGGCAGTTCGACAGTCGATTTTGAGATCTTTTTCGAACCAGCTCTTGAAGAAATGCATCTAGAAAATGTCTGGTTCCAACAGGATGGTGTCACGGCCCACATAGCCCAAGCTTTGATGACAGTTGTGAGGGCAAAGTTCCCTGGACGGCTCATCTCGCTTCAAGGTGACGTCCCATGGGCAGCGCACTCACCTGATCTAACGCTCTGTGATTTTTTTTATGGGGATACCTTATGGCAGAGGTTTTTAAACATCGCCCCACAAACCTGCTTCAGCTGAAGAATGTTATTCAGCAGGAAGTAGCCCAAATCCTGGTGCACATGTTGGAACGTGCAGAGGGGAACTTCAGAAAACGGTTGCATCAGTGCATAGAGAACGGTGGCCACCACCTTTAAGATATTTTGTTTAAAATTACATGATTTAAAACTTTAAAGTATGTTCTTTCATTAGCTAAACATAAATTTTGTCTATCAGCAATAATTTTTCTTTTATTCACCTTCAAAAAAGGAAGTTTCTGTGCCCCACCCTGTATGTACAATTTGAGGTTCTCACAGCAGTGGTTATGAAGAATTCTGTCTTCTGGTATATGTCATGTAGTCTGTTGAAAGTCAACTAGCATTATATCCCAAAAAACAGAATTCTTCAATGCAGGTATAATTTGCATTAACACTGCTTTACTCAGATTTCACTTTGGGTTTCATAATTTACTGAGTGGTGATGAGATTAATTGGAGGATGTAATTGCTTTGTTTAATGACTTTCATAACAAACAATTTTTTAATCCGTATAGTTCGCTGACAGTATAGAAACAAGCCCTTGTATTATTAAATCAGAAGGCAATAGCATTCCTTTGAAGTTGATGAAAATTGTCCAAGCATGTGCACAGTATGGAAGACTATGAAAAATTGCATATTTAGACTGCATTGTACCTTACATTTTTATTATTATAATCTCTTTCTTGTGAGTTTTGTGCATAAATGTTTTTCAGTAAGTAACTCTTGATGCCAGACCTCTCTTGTTTTACAAAATGTGTCTTATACAACATAGAGTGACCACAGGAAAAAGCATAAATTGGGGGGGTTTGAGGACAAGTGCTGAGAATATTGTGGCATGTAGACCCATTGCTAGGCAATGACTGCAAAATAAGCAGCTTTACAATAGCCATTGCTAGCTAATAGCCACAATATACACCACACAACAATAGAAAAGCTGTTTTTCTACATGGTCCATGCTGAGGTTACATAACGTGTAGATGGAGTGGAGAGAGTTCAGTTCACTTGAACTGAGTGAAGTGAAGGGTAGTTGGTTGGTGAGTCAGTGAATTAGTTAGACAACTGCTGAGGTTCAGTCCTTGTGAGCTGTTGCTGTTAGAAGCTGGTAGCTAAGGCACAGGGAGAGTTTTGGAACCCAGAGAAAGGGGAACATCCACTGCTGGAAGTCGCCTAGTGAAGATATGACTGTGGACTCTAGTCTGTGTGATAGTGACTTATAGAGTGTAGTCACAAGGTGTCTAGGAGCCCAATAAATATGATTACCAATCCAATTCCTGTCCATAGTCACTCACAGTGACAATATATTTGGACTTACAAAAGGAAAATAACAGAACTGGAGCAAACTTAATAATGAGGAGCTACACAATATGCGCTATTTGCCTTACACAGTCAAGGCATCAAATCAAGAAGACAGAGATGAATGGGACATGCAGCATGCATCAGGAAATAAAAATTGTGGTGAACAATGCATTTTGGCAATATAATTGTTTCAAGTTGTTCAACTGACTGCTCATTTGATATACATTCAACTGTTTGTGTTGCATGGAACTTATTGAGAATCTGATAGTTCACCTCATTTTCAACAGCAGAGTAGTAACTTATCCTGAAATAGGATTCTGTTAGTTCATAATTATTTACTGTTTGTGCCTTTCATTGTTATAACTTTGCAGCTTTTGTTACTGCATGTATATGCTATATTATTGCTTTCACATTCTGAATAATGATATAATTTAAAATTATTACTTTAAGATAGCCACAAATTCACACAGAAGTTCAGAGTTAGCTCTAGCCTAGCATACAGTGAATTGCTGTGTTAGTCATTCTGTAACTGATATTTTTAGCACATCATGTTTAGGCTGCTGCAGCAGCACATCTGAAGTATCTTCCATGGCACTTTCAGGCAATAAAGTATTACTTTGGAACAAAACTATGTTCAGGTTTATAATAATTAAGAACAACTGAGAACGTAATGAATCTTTCATAGGTATATCTGCCCATGAAATTTCAAGATTTCACAGGTTACTATTCTGGAATCACTATACCAGAACAGTCCACTACACTTTTCAGTTTGTTTACTCAGATTCAGGGCAATTGTTTTTACTAACATCGTGATTATATAATTTGAATCTGGATGTCAAAACAGATCAAGAGCACATAAGAATTCATGTGAAGTCCAAATCTAAAAGTACAGTCTAAAAATCAACTAAATTTGGCAAAACTTTGTACACATACTAAGAACAAAATGAAAATTTTAAATGTTAAACATGTTATACCTACTAAGTATTTAGAACATTCTTCTGCAAACGTTTATATAATCTATTTCTGTCCACTGTTATCTCATAATACTATGTGGTCATCATAAACCAGTTCATTGCAAATTATGTGGACCCTGTACAAAATAGGCAGTGCATTCCAAAACAGTGTTGCCAGCTTAATGGTACAGTGCCTCCTTTGAGCAAATGTCTGTTATTCGGCTGGTCACAAAATTTTCAGTTGTCACGGAAAACAGAAGTTCATCTCTTCACAGAAGCCCAACATTGGGAACCTTGTCTTAACGTAGGTCTCTTCTTCATAACCTAATTTCCATTTTAATATTATTCTCCCAGCTATGCCTAGAACTCAGAGGTGTCTCTTTCTTGAAGCAGTTCAATTGCCTTGTTACGTTATTCATTAACATACCCGTCTGTCTTGACTACCTGGAGACAGGGATTAGCTCTACTGATTGGAACCAAGTGAGTAGGCTTTTCCCTAAGAATGGAGACAGAATCCAATATCCAAAACGTTGTTAGAACGATGGACAATGTTCAAAAAGTCAATAATCATATTAACATACCATTGTCCCAAACTTTTACCTGGTTAAAAGAAGGCTAGCATCTAAATACTTAAATAAATAATGTAAGTTGTTGTTGTAACAACTCCATGAAGCAAAGTTCTTTTTGAAAAGTTGAGTCACATAGCTAGTCAAGAAATTCACCTCTTCTTAACAAACCCTGAAGTGTATTATTAATATGTTCAAAAGAAGCCATCACTTCCCTACCCTGAGTTAGATGATGTCAGTCCATATTGTCACACCCTACTCATGTAAGATCCATTTTCATATTATCCTCCCATATGGGCCTAGATCTTTCACATGGTCTCTTCTCTAACATGTGTGCTAAATACCCTAACCAAGTTTATCGCTCTAATAATGTTTATAAAGGGAATTAATCATGAAGTTCCTTATTATGCACTTTTCTCTGAACTCCTCTTTATCACTTAATATTCACTCACAACTTACTATGCACATATATAGAAAAAGGAAAGTAAATACATTGAATTCAACTCCAATTTCAATTTCAGGCTTTGTAGTTTGCATCAGATAGGTAAACATAAATGGCTAGAATTCAATGAGTCTGAGGAAAACATTGATTAATAATCCACTACTTTCTTTACCACATATGCATAGATAAGGAAATACATGGAATAAAACAAATGATAATAAATGTAAATGTATGCAAAAGAAGAACACTTAACAGTGAAGCATCTTCAGTCAAAACATGCAACATGCAGCTATTATCATGTGTTATATCATAGTTAAGTATGTTCTTAACTCTAAAATGCACAGTAGGAATTATAGAAAAAGCAGCATGTTATATATGGCATTCTTTAGCATTGCATAGCACAGGGCTGTACACTTAATTGAAAAGTCCACAGTGTGACAATTCGTTCACATCCTGCAAATGGATTTTTGTGCAGTATTTTCTTGGACAGAATTATTAAACAGCCCAAGTTATAATTTGAACTATTTCACCCAGTCAATTAGATTGTTTCACTATAACTGCCTGTCATGAACAGCCTAATCCTACAGTCTATAAACTGTCATTAATTCTGTCACATTTAATTGAAAATATTATTGTACATATTGCTCCACATAATAAATTTCACTGTTCTTTAAAGTTCAGTTCTTATGTAAGGCTTTTATAACACTGAAAACATGAAATTTGCTTAATGATGCATTAATCAAGTTGATGGGGAAGGAAAGTGCCTTGGGCTATGGACTGGCCCACAGTACAAAACATCTGAGTGTAAAAATGTTGTCTAATATATTACCTTGGTTGAGGAATCTCCCTTGCAGTGTTACAATTTATTTTTTAAATTAATTGTAATTCAAGTCTAACTGATGCTAACATGTTGGAAAATTGTCATTCTTGATACCACTTATGTAGAGCTTCAACAGAAACGCTCACCATAACCCTCAGTCCTAACCCACATTACCAAAACTTAATTTTATCCTATTACAGTTCCTTTGTAATGTTGGACCCCCCAGAGGTGTCTCCACCTTGTTGTGGTGGTAGGGCTTGCATGACTCTGTGACCTGGAGAGCTATACCAGTGGTAGTTTAACTGCTGGTAAGCTCACCCATACCAGAAAGGTCAAAGGGTAGAGTCCAGACTAAGAGAGATACCCTGGTCCTCCAGTTGGGGATTGAGTATGGGGCTAACAACTCATCCTGTAAATAGAATTTTGTTCAGAAACCTAACAACCACCCTTAGATAGGTGGAACATATGAGATATGTACTAAGCCAAGGACAAGGAACAAGGATATTGCGATGGAAACTTGGAATGTACCCAGGATGAGATGGCTAGAGGATGTTGAGAGTGACCTGAAGAAGATGAAGGTGAAAGGATGGAAAGAGAAGATGAGGAATAGAGAGCAGTGGAGACTGGTTGTAGAGGAGGCCAAGGCTCAACCAGGGCTGTAGCACTCAGTGGTAGGTAGGTAGGTGTAATGTTGGTGTTCACCTACAAAACTACCCAGTGTCATTAATTCAGAAGACTGCAAAAAATCTTTACTATCATAGAACCATCAAATCTCACATACTGATATTGTTGTTTGCCTGACGGAACAGCAGTTATAAACAAACTAATTCAATTTAAGTTAGTCCATAATCAATTTTCTGAAAATAAAAAAAGACATAAAAAGGAATTAAATCAGAACTATAAATTATAAATTTAATGAAGTATTCAATAAATGATTATGATTACAGAAAAGTACTCGTATTTCTGCATTCAGAAGTGTAAAGAGACTGTGTCGTATGACATACAGACTGATTCTGAGTTCTGATAGAGCAGTTAAGAAGACTGTTGGAGATGGCTGAAAAGGTAAATTATTTTTTCAGATTCACCACCATTAAGGAGTTACCACATGTTTAGATTAATGTCTCTTTGTATCATTGAGATAGCTGATTTCTACAAAATTAAAACGATTCTTTTAATGCAACATGAAATGTGATCTCCTCATTTATGATTAAAGAAATAAATCAAGCAAATTCTGTTCTTTGCAGCATTTTCCATTGGTCACTTTACTTGAGAGTACCTGTTTCTGCATACATTAAGTTTGCGTGGTGGGGACTTGTTAGCACAATGAATGTTCGAAGTGTCGTCCCTCCCCCTGGACATAACTAGCTGTCTAGGCAAATTTGTAATGCCTGCAGTAGTCACCTGAATATGATAGGGGTGTCATAATACTGAACTTCTGTGGCATAAACTATTTTCCTTCAGGCATCCCCACAAATAAAAATTTGGGGTGGGGGACATAAAGGGAGAACATGAGAGGCTAGGTGATCAGACTTCCACACCCAATCCATCTATCCAAAAAGTCTTTAGTTTCAATAGCTGAATCTGTTATTTGGTCTGTTGTCACAATACTAGTATCCTTATTTCCGTGAGGCATCCAAGAATGGGAAATTAATGCTGATTATGTTTTTCCACTCTGTTCTTTTTATTCTGAACCATCTCTCATTATCCTGCGCATGGAGTTATCCTGAGCATGGAGTAAGGACACTAATACGTAACAAAGAAGGCAACTACTATAATGAATTCATGATGTACAGGATTTTTATTTTTGTACATAAATTTGAAATGTTTTATTTTATTAAACCAAACACAATCATGCACTAAGGAAACTTAACTTTTAACAATCATGATGACAGTGACCAATAAATTAATTGCCTCATATTTATACAGGAAGCTCACCTGGAAATGCAAAATTGATACTTTGATTTAGTCATTTTCAGTGCCTTCCTGAAATTACCACTCATTTTCTGTGCATCATTCATCTTATATGCATATTTGGATTGTCTTGTTGGCTATGTGCTCACTTCTTTCTTAAGTAACAGCCCCTCCAGTTTTTAAGAAAAAATGTGTTCCAGCTCATTACTGACAGTTATAGTTACTGTGTACACATTACTTGAATATTATTTAATACTGCATTAGAAACACATTTATAACACAAACACAGGAGTACATTAATCTTATCATAAAACTGAATTAAAAATATACAAATTCTAAAAGTACTTGAAAGCCTTTAAAGATAACAGGAGTGCAGTAACATTAGATTAAAGCAGCCCTCCATAGTCTAGAGGTAACGTTCCCACCTCATGACTCGTGGTACGCGGGTTCAAACCTGGCAGAGGTAGTGGAATTTTTAAGGGCGGAAAAATTCAGGGAACAAGTCCTCCGGGAGGGACTTTAAGCCGTGGGTCCCGTGTCGTAGCTTTACGGCATGTAAAAGAACCTCATACCTCCAAAGGAGGTCACTGAGCCAAATTCAAGGACGTTTCCCGCCCAACAGTAGTCTTATGCCTCTGATAGATGGGGGAAGCATTATAGATACCGCCAAGCCAGTAGAGGCCGAACTCGCAAGCTCGGTTGGGACTGATGGTACGCACCAGTATTGGTAGGGTATAGAGACTCGTAGAGGGAAGCACAATGGACCAATACTGGTCTAAGTGCATGGGGAAACCCACCCTCTCCAATAACTAACTAACTAACTAACATTAGATTAACCAGACACCCATATTGTTGCTGAAGAACCACAACCAGTATATAAAAAATCATGTTAAATGTGCAGAAACTTAGCAAAACCAAATTAGTGTGATCAGCATTAAAGGAGGTTGGAATTGAGGTTCTCACAGCATTGACTATGAAGTGTTTTGTTTTCTAGGATATTTAATCCACTGAAAGACAGCTGACATTTTGGAAGAACCTATCACTTCCATCTTCAGGGTTGAAGAGTAAGCAAAGCAAGAAGCGGCACCTCATGACTCAAGGTACGCGGGTTCAAAAACCCGGCGGAGGTCGTGGAATTTTTAAGGGCAGAAAAATTCAGGGAACAAGTCCTCCGGGAGGGACTTTAAGCCGTGGGTCCCGTGTCGTAGGTTTAGAACAGATACGNTTCAAATACCCGGCGGAGGTCGTCGAATTTTTAAGGGCGGAAAAATTCAGGGAACAAGTCCTCCAGGTGGGACTTTAAGCCGTGGGTCCCGTGTCGTAGCTTTACGGCATGTAAAAGAACCTCATGTTTCAAGGGGACCACTGAGCCAAATTGATCGGACATTTCTCGCCCAACAGTAGTCTCTAATGCCTCTGATAGATGGAGGAAGCATCGAGAGATACCGCTGAGCCAGTAAGGCCGAACTCGCTGGCTGAGTCAGGACTGATGGCACTCACCAGTATCGATAGGGTATACAGACTGGTAGAATATCACAGAGGGGACGTACAACAGACCACTGGTCGCGGTGCATGGGGAAACCCACCCTTCCAATAATAATAATAATAATACACGGCACAAAATGCATAAGTAATGAAACAGATATTTTTCAAAACTTATATTTCAGTAAACACATTAAAAGCTCTGATTTCATTAAACTGAAGAAAAACATGCACCACAGAAACTTAATTACATTTTTTAAATTGTTACTTTTATTGACATGAATATGGAAGGTATTGGTCACATCATATAAGGGTAGTAAAATATATACTATGGGACATAGACCTGTTGCTAGGCAACAACCATGAAATAAGCAACTATACAACAGCCACTGCTAGGTAATGGCTCCACAAACAAGCATGTTTCTGTGACAACAAGAATACAGCAATAGTGGAAGAGATGTTATCTATGCCGTCTATTCCAAGATGTTATAAGCAAGGCCAGTCAGCTGTTGCAGTCAGAGAGGATGTTACATAAGTACTATGACCACAAGGGTTCAGTTGAATCTCTAATTGTTAGCCTCAAGGGGCCTGGCGCCAAGGCGAACTGCCAGTCACAAAGTGACTTTGGCTCTAATTCTGTTGCAGTCAGTCAGTGAGTGAGAGAACTGCTGTGGTTCAGTTCTTGTTAGAAGCTAGTAGCTGAGGTCAGTGACCGTACAGGAACCCAGAGGAAGGGGAACATATGCCGTTGGGAGCTGCTACCAAGCAATGGCAGTGAAGGCATGACTGTGGACACTAGTGTGTGTGTGTGTGTAAAAGTGACCTGTAAAGTGTAGTCATGTGCTATATCAAAGAGCCAAATAAATCCGGTCATCAAGGCAAAACCCGTCTAGGGACACTCCATAAAATTGTGACAATGTATAAATTTCAAATTTTTCTTAACTCAATGTCAGTCTTACAAAATACTCACATTATATAAGACATAATTACTTGTACCTTTCCTGGGTATATTAGTTCTTTTTCTGTTAACACAGCTGGGAACGGAAACATCACCTAAAACCATAGAAAACGAAAGCTGCACATTCCTCATGCTCATTAAGTAATAATTTAGCTCCATGCTATGCAGACACATGTGAGAGTGAAGGTATAGCTCCATGCATTCTTGATGTCAGCACTAAGAGGGAACTGGGAGATCAGCTTCACACTGCAGCCATTCTACCTCCAGGGAAAGAGCACCTGGCACCCATTAGGCTCATGCTCATTATATGTTGCATTAATCACAGTAAATGCTTACAAACAATGTACTCAAAATATTTCCAGGTTACAAAATCATGTGTGAACTGGCAGAATGTCTGTAGTGGGGCCCATGTAGTGTGAAACCAAGGAATCTGTGAGAACTGGGCTTCCCACTTGAGCGTTACTGCATCATATACTGAGTAGAATTCTTCTAATGAGAGCGAGCAAGTGCCTGTAGCACTTAACTCTTTGAACATCAATACCACATCACGAGGTGCTGTAGACAGAAAAAGAAACTGGCTAATTATACCAGCCAACTTTCATAAAATATCAGTCATATAAATTGCAAAATAAAACAGAGAACCTAACATCATTATGAAATTATGGGATGACTTAGGTATTAGGACAATCATCATGAATTTGGAACAATAAGAAAATAATGTGCTTTTCTGATTAGTTGCTTAAGAACATGTTGTTTATATAAGTTCTATCAGTGCCTATTTTTACAACTCTGTATGATTTCCACCACCAAATAATGAAACAATACGGTGAACTAATCACTTTACTCACATTTCTTTGGTGCATAATACCTCATCAGACCTTCAAATTGCTTAAATCGCATTCTGCATGGGTTCTGTTTAGAAACCAATAGTCTAAAGGCATGCTGACATGCCTTGCGTTTATGGAGTAAAAGTTTCCGGAATTTATCACGTTCAATTCTTGTAAATGTTTCATAGACTACGGCTAGCATCTGTGAAGAGAACAAAGGTAATTACATCTACATATGGAACTGAAAAGAATTTTAATTCATAGTGTCCAGAATTACAAGTGCACTTTTCTAATACCAACCAAGTTCATGAGAACGTACAGCACCGTGCACAGGTAGGAAACAAAAAATATGGAAAACCACTTGGACCTTGAATATGATGGCATCATAACATCTGGAAAACTGAAAATGTATTGTCAATTACTTGTCACATTCAACATGTATATGCTTACACTAATACTGATGGTTCATGACACAAATTCACACTTTTAAAATAGCACATGATACACAGAACATTCTTGTTAAAGACATGGTGGTAAAAGTAGAACAGCATTATCATTTAGTGTTCTTTACAATAAGAATTTCTGTAATTTGCCCTTGTTGTTCTTGTTATTAGTAGTTTTGTTGTTGATTAAATTCTCTTATGCATCAATGTTTCACCCTCAGTGTTAATTTCCATTAGTTTTCTATACAAGAAACTAGCAACTGTGACATTTTCATTATTAATATTAGTCACACTTCATGACTTGGATATTGTCTTCACAGCTAAATCAAGTAGTAAGGCTATTATTTATAATCTGACCTCATCTCCAACACTGACAAGCCACAATGCTGAAGTTTGTATCAGTATGCATATGACAGACATTGCATCTGAAACTATTTTCATTCATTAACTTATGCTGAAGAGTATTTGTATTATGACAGTTTGCTGCTTACTTTGCTGTTGTGAGCAAAACAAACATGCTGACAAAACTGTCATGCAGTGTGGTGAAGTGCTGGTCTCGAGGATCATCTGAGAAAAGGAAGTAACCCAGGAGAGCATAGATTGTCACGAAGAATAAAAGTAATCCCATCATATCCAGAATTGGTGGCAGTGACTGGAAAATTTGTCGTATGAAACGTCTCACACCTCCACAGTGACATGTGTCCACCAAAAAAATGGGACGAAGAGCACGTGTCACACGGAAATGGGATGACTGTCGTACCAATACTGTCACAGCCTCCACAAACATAATGCCAAGAGTTACACACTGCAATGGGGAAAAAACACTGAAAACCAGGAAAAATGATCACCATTCGAATACAGGTTCAACCCAAAAGAAATCCATATGGCAAGGTTTAAACTGCAAAATACAGTTTGGGTCCCCTTACCCCCAGCAAAATACCCTAGGGCAGGTTTCACTCCAAACTGCTCATACCTGATAACATTTGGTTTGCTTTTGGTTGTATTCATAAGATAAGATCTGGTCAGATTAACTATGCTCAGTACATACTCAAACCATATTCTGCACTTTTACCATCTTAACTACCTTGTAGAAGCATGACATATCCAAATTCAGAAAGACAAATTATCTTATTTTATATAAATATAAGAAATAAATTTCATGTCTCTTTCTCTTGTTTGGCTAACAAATAAAAACAGTAAGGAACTAACCTTTATCATAGTTCGTTTGTGTTTCAAAATTGTTTTCCAACCAATCCAACGTAGTTTCAAAGTTAGCTCCACTCCAATGACTGAAAGTGCTAGTAGTTCAATGCTGCCATGTACTCCAACTGGAAGCTAGATTTTGATGACATGTTTCATCATATTCTAAAACATCTCTCTTAACGTAATATAACACATATTATAAAGGGAAGAGAAGACTTACTTTAAATAAGGGAAGGGCTGGTTCTTCAACAAATGCCAGGGCGAGCAATATTAATGACGTTGCCATGTCAAGCCCATAATACCATCGGTTATGGACCAACAAATATGCAGGCAGTGCTTCAGAATTGTGAGGATGTGAATCAAACTTTTCGTTGTTTTCCCCTTCCTGGTGAAAAAACCTCCGTTATGTTTAATAGTTTTACGTATGATAATTATAAATACAGTTCCAACATATTACACGCTACGCACCTCAAGAAATATTGCTGCTTCATGGTAATTCATTTCCCAGTGCTGTTCAGCATCAAAATGTGTATCACCTGGTCCATTCAGTTCGACCGAATTTTCAGCTGATATATCACGATTTAAGCTAGATGTGCTTCCTATCTCATTGGGAAAATCTTCCGCTGTCTGAGAAATCTCATGTTCTGCAAGAAATTCTGTTACTAGCATCGAGTTGTCAAATTGACAGAGGCTTTATAACGTGGATCTCCTGACCAACAGTACAAAGTGCGTAAGATGATAGACAGATAAGACAATTAATATAAATTGATACTCTTGTAACTTACTGAGATTATTAGACTGATATGAACCTTCAATATTATCGATATCATCATTAAATCTACTATAACCATCCGAAGCAGAATTTTCTCCTCTAGCAGAAGCCATTTGTGATGTCACTTTGTCACCAACATTATGAATATGTTATGCAGTGCTGAAAGGCTTAAGATAAGAATGGTTACATTACTATTTGTCTTAATCTATTAAGTCAGTTCTGCATGCACTGCACATTCAGATCTTGTTATCATATTTATTCAGTTTAGAACTTAAACAACTATTACATCGTACGCTCACGTTTTCCAGACTGAGAGTTGTGCGAAACTAGCGACGTCAGTGGTATGGATTGAATTTAGTCACAACGTTTAGAGCAGTTTTGAGGACTGTTAAGTGGTGAGAGTATTTGTGGTCGTGTAGTGTCGTTTTAATATCGTGGTAATCCTTGGACATCAAGTGTTGGAATTGCACGATAGTAATTTTATTATGTTATGAGAATTAAATGTTTTCCATTAATATATACACGTTGCTGCTAGATGATAATTTTGTTTCCAAAATCGTGTTTGTTACGGCATGCTAACGTGTTAGATTGCTGTTACATTCTGTGAAATTTGCATTTTTAGATGTCGGACACTGCACCTAACGTTGACGCTAAGCCTTCGCCAGCAGCGTCTAAAGCTCCAGCCAAGGGAGGAGCTGAAAAGAAGAAGCCTGGTAAACCTAGGAACTACGATCTAGGGAATGGCGTTTACAGATTCAGTCGTAGTCGCATGTACCATAAGAAGGCGTTGTACAAGTTTATTGGCAAGAAGACTGAAAAAAAGGTGCAGTGTATTAAAGTAGAATAGTGTTAGAATTAGATTTATAGTCTCATCATGTTACTGTAATAGGGTGTTAGTGTCGGATAACCAGTTGATATGGGACCGTGTTTTTCCCGAACCACTTTGGCCCGCCCGAAAACAGTGGTCGTATAGGTTTAGATGTCCCATCAGTTTGTAACCGTTTATATGATGGGATACACCACTTACCTCAAAGGGTTTTGATGAGCGCTAAATTACACTTTCAGATAAGTATGTTTTCAGCAACATTTGATTGCTAAGTACAGTTATCTGTATTAACTGTAAGCAGAATATTGTAGCATGTAGACCCATTGCTAAGTAATGACTGTAAACAACGACTGCAGGATAAGTAAATGTGTGACATGAAATTAGCTCAAGGAGCTAATGGAGATCTATTTTGAATAATGGTTCCACGTGAAGTCCTTGTGTCGTCTTAGTACAGTCCAATTTGTGCTGTGATGTCCCCAATATCTTTTTAGAGTATACTGAGAAGTGAAGATACTTTCCTGTTTGTTTAATCGTTATATTTGCATATTCTAATTGCCAGTTTATCTAGTATTTATTGATATGTATGAAAGGTACATATTCCTCACATCCACATATGCAATATGCTTAATTATTTGTGTGTAATATATAGTACACCTTCCCACACAGTTCATTGCTTCCCTCATAGACTCCTGGCCAGCAGTATCCAGTTCATATGTTTGCCTGAGTGCTGCCAGGTAATCCTGATATAAGTCTATAACTACTTAACAAAAACAATTGTAAGGAGTTGTTCAGATTATTAAGAGGTGCTGAAGATAGTGTGCCTATACATGCAAAGAGTCTGTACATTTAGATTGGCATAAAAATTATAAATGAATAATTTCTACAGTTTCCAGATCCACCTTTTCTTTTTGTCTCTGTGTTCATTTTGTACAAAACATGTTTACAAGACATTTTCATTGTTACTGGTACAATAAATATAAGAACTGTTTATGTAGTTTGTACAGTAATTTTGTGTTATCTGGAAACCATAATTTTTTGAGTGTTACTATAGTTTTTATCAGCATGTATCAAGGTTTACATTGTGTGACATTAATTTATGTTCACATTCTTGTTATTTTTGCTCTTCCATCTACTTGTCTATAACCTGAACTTGAAGGATGGATTTTCTCATATCCATCTGTTAGATTATTAATATATAACATGATGTGCATACTGGTCTCATTAATTTTACTGACCTTTATTACATGTATAAAACTATAATTTTGCCTGTGGTTCTGTATGGGTGTGAAACTTGGTCTCTGGCATTAAGGGAGGAACACAGACTGAGGGTGTTTGAGAACAGGGTGTTGAAGAGAATATTTGGACCAAAGAGAGATTAAGTCACAGGAGGTTGGAGAAAACTGCACAATGAGGAGCTTCATAACTTGTACTCTTCTCAAAGTATACTTAGAATGATCAAGTCGAGGAGGATGAGGTGAGCAGGTCATGTAGCACGAATGGGGGAGATGAATGCATGTAGGATATTGGTGGGAAAGCCAGAAGGGAAAAGACCAAGGGGTAGGTGGGTGGACAATATTAGAATGGATCTAAGAGCAATAAAATGGGATGGTATGGATTGGATATATCTGGCTCAGGATAGGGACCAGTGGAGGGCTCTTGTGAACATGGTGATGAACCTTCAGGTTCCATAAAATGCTAGGAAATTCTTGAGTAGCTGCAGAATTGGCGGTTCCTCAAGAAGGGCTCAGCTCCATGAGTAAGTAAGTAAGTAAGTAATGTTACATACTGATTGTCTTGCAACAGGTTAAACCCGTGAAACCATTAACAATAGAGAAGAAGATCGGTGGTGAGAAAAATGGAGAAACGCGAATAGTTCTGCTTAGAAAGAGGAGAAATTACTATCCTACTGCTGATAAGTATGAAGTGGACATATGTCTGTAAAATGAGTCTGACGCTTTTATGGTTTATTTGCTCAATATGTCAGTTGTTTAGTTTTAGTGGATGCTTTGGGTACCAGTTATTGATAACAAAAGTCCTGACATACTTTGATGCATTCGTTGTCATTTCGTCACTACCACTGAGGTACCCTTAGTGTTATAACAATTTTTGTGTCTAAATGTTTTGATTACTTCGCAGAATGCTTGGTATTTACACTTTTTGTTGAGGGAGATAAAACATTGTTATTGTTTTCCTTAGGATTAAGCCTCACCATAGCAAGAAGTTGTTCTCGCAGCATAAACGTTACACGCGACCAACATTGACTCCAGGAACTATTTGCATACTTCTTGCAGGACCTCATAAAGGCAAGCGTGTTGTGCTTCTCAAAGTACTTGCTTCTGGATTACTGCTTGTTACAGGTATATATACGTTTCTTTGATTTGTTGAAGTTTAAACATTGCATTTATGGTACAATACTTGTTTCATTAACATTACTAAACCAAAGACAGACCATAGCAAATTCCACCCTTTGTCTTATAATTTAGTCCATACAAAATATACTCTTTGACATACCATCTATTTTTGTAGTACACCAGCCATAGTAGATACAGAAGTTTGTGTGTCCATCCATGTTTGCAGTAACTTGTTTTCAGTACTGCTCTTAATATATTTCAGGACCCTTCAAGATCAATGCGTGTCCTTTGCGTCGCATAAGCCAAAACTTTGTGATTGCCACCAGCACAAAGTTGGATATTTCAGGTGTGAAGTTGCCAGACACCATAAATGACAAGTACTTCAGAAGAAATAGGCAGAAGCGTGCAAAGAAAGCAGAAGGTGACATCTTCAACACCAAAAAGGAGGTTAGAAAAGGAAGATATTGCAAACAGTTTGCTTTTTTCCCCATCTTTGTTATAAGTTCTGATCATTTGGGAGGGACTATTGTTCACTGGTTGTGAGTTATAATTGTAATGACAATAGGGCTTTGCTCTCTAATGAGATTGGTGTAGGAAACTGCCATTATTTTCATTTTAGGTAGTTAATTCATACTGATCTGTAAACATATCTTCAGAAGTGTGAAAATGTTTGTATTAATTCTGCCCCTCCTGCAAAAATGTGCACATAGCTTTCAGGGTAACGTCTAATATTTTGTAGAAGTACCGTCACGTCGTGCTCAGGTTAACCTTTCTGTGCCAGGAGGCATTTAAATCGCTACTAAACTCCAATGCTGGTGGCTATTAACTAATTAAATTGGAGAATGCAGCACTTAACTTAAAGCGTAATAAACGGGGGAAAACTGGAGTTTTGTTTTTCAGATTTTCACACAACATCCAGAGAAGTATATAGAATTAGAGTATTAATCCACACTACTTTAAAATTATTTTGGGGCCAGTAAGCATATAAAAATTATGAACAATAGTATCCTCCCAAACGAATTCTTGATTTGCACTGTCATCTTCATCGCTGCCCTCATTTCCAACAGCATCAATCAAAGCACGATCATTTAACTCGTTTTCAGTATCAAAATCCGAATCTGACAGACTTTGTTCGGAATCACTTTCAAGCAAACACTGTAAGTCCTCATCACTCAACACAGCTGAACGTCTGTTGCTTGTCCCAGCCATCACTGGTACATGCAAACTGCATTAGCTATTTGTGGAACAAAGGGAACCTCAAGGAATGCAAACAAGGCATTTGTTTATCATATCCAACAGCAGTCATATGAGAGGTCAGCGTCACGTATCTTTCTTGTCGTTAGGTTGTACACATGGTTTCTCATTCCCTTCAGTAGGCAGCACTCGTCACTGGCTGAACGTAAATTGATTTTGCTTCGACCAACATACAGGGAGATCACAGACTAACAACCTAGCATATTTAGTTCTTAACTACTCCAAGAGCAACCTAGCGTATTTAGTTCTTAACTACCCCAAGAGGTGGAGATAGATTTGTATGGCAATACTGCATCCTACGTGGTGAGCTACAAAACTTCTTCAGAGATTTCAATGTAAAAAAAACCCAGGAAGTTCAAAGTCGGATAACAAATATACGAAATGATAGACAGAAATTTCCTCTTTAATTTCTTACCAAAAGAATTACTTTACATGAAAAGCAACAGTTCAAAATAAGAGCTGAAACTTAGCAATGCACAAGCAGCCTCTGTAGTCTAGGGGTAATGTTCCCACCTCATGACTCAAGGTACGCGGGTTCAAACCCAGCGGAGGTCGTGGAATTTTTAAGGGCGGAAAAATTCAAGGAAGAAGTCCTCCGGGAGGGACTTTAAGCCGTGGGTCCCGTGTTGTAGATTTACGGCACGTAAAAGATCCTCATGTCTGTAGGAGACCTCTGAGCAAAATTAGGCAACAATTTCCCGTCCAAGTAGTTTCCAATGCCTCTGGTAGATGGGGGATATATCGGGTACGGACGGCTGACCTCGTTGGCTGAACGGGGCTGAAAACACACAACAGTACCAGTAGGGTATGGCGACAGTAGAAATTAAAGGGGGGCGCACAGTGAACCAGTAACTAGTCTTAAGTGCATGGGGAAACCCACCCCCTCTAGTAATAATAAAATAGCACTGCACAAGACATACGACAACGTCGCCCGGCAAGATGTGGCATTTAAAAGCAGACATGCTATGTACGTCGCCCGCCGTTTAAAGGTTAAGAATGTGTGCAGCTGTGCCTCCACCCCCCCACCCCCCAGCCTTCATCTCCTTGGCATGGTGATTAATGATGCATAAGGGCTACTTTAGTGTACTACTGTTCATGTAGTTAAAAATATTTTTTTTATTTCTCTGAAGGTTCCTGTTTAATGTAATGATAGCTTAAACCAATGATCCATCCCAAAGAATAGTTGTGCAGAGAACTTAATTAAAGATATCTCAATGTTTTAATTCAGTAGCATTATTATTAATTTAGGAACCAGTTTTAAAATTATTCTGTATACGAAAGTATCGGCAGTATTAACTAGTTCATCTTTAAGCAGTCACAACAAAGTGGCTTAACTGAACATGGAGCTGGGAAATAATTTGTCCATTATGCCACAATATTTATCCACAAATAAGTTCCATCCTGATGTTTATTCTGCTGAGTATTTGATATATTTTTATTTTTCACGCTTGAGAATGAGGGGGCATGCAGTAGCATAGTTGGTTGAGGCACTATGCTACAAGCTGGAAGGTGACAGGTTAAGATCCTAATGAGGTCATTGGATTTTTCAGTTGACCTAATCCTTTCAGCTACAGCTGTGGTCCTTGGGTCAACTCAGTCACTAACAGAAATGTGTACCAGGAATCTTCTTGGGGTTTAAAGGGCGGCAGGCGTGTAAGGCTGACATCTCATTGCCATCTGTGAGCCACTTGTCTAGGGAAGTCTCGACGTCTCACAGACCTGTGGGCGTTCATGGCCTGATAAGAAGGATAGCTTTACCTTTTTACACTTGAGAATGAATTGAATAGTGTTAGGTTTCTTGTTCAAATTATATATATATATGATTTGCATAAGAACATTGAGCTGCAGAATCGACAGCATCTCAAGAAGAGCTCAGCTCCATGAAGTTAGTTATAAGACCATTGAGAAACCTGCCTTATCTATCATGATCTATCGTAAATTTGTTTCATTGTCACTTCTTTGGTCTCCTTGAATTCATGAACCATAAAACGGTTGCTCTCTTTGGGAGTGTGACTGTAGAATCAGAAGTTTTCAAATGTTTTGAAGGAACATGCCAGCACCATCTTCAGGGTCAAAGAATAAGCCAATCAATGTTTCTCTGAAATGTTGGTTGACTTCCAGCAGATTACATGGCATCATAACCCACAAGATAGAACTGTCTGGTGCCTCCATCATCCGGGTTGAAGAGTAAGCCAAGTAGGTGGCAAGCAGAGCAAATCTTGTGTAGAAAATTGGGTTCAGACAGGCCTGTAAAGGAGCTCTGGGAGAACCAATGGAAGCAGAGGGAGGTGAAACTAGTGTGGACCTGAAGCACATCATATTTGCTAGGTAGAGAAACTGGAGAAAGGTAGCATGAGTGAGCTATAGTCAAGTGGCAGGGGAAGGAGAGTTCATGTTGAAGAAACTGGTCTGGAAAGAGCAGTAAGGAGGCTCAGGCAGTTGGGTGCCATGAAAATGCACAGTCCATGTCTGAATGCCTGGTGGATAACCCCTTAATGAGAAATCATGTGAAAGAGGCTTCCTATCTTTTATGGAGTAGATGAGAGGTTTCCATAACTTCCTAGCCAGAAGCTTCCTCTTTGTTTATGTTGTTGGGGTGGAGCTAAATCTTAATCAAGTGAATCAACCCTGAAGATGGAGGCTGAGCTGGGGCATCACATCCCAGAAGATAGTAATCTTAATAGTGAATACTGTGAGAACTTCATATCCAACATTAACTGTATATTTCAAAGCCTGTATATTTTTAACAGCAAGAATCCTGTTTTATTTCTGAACGAACTAATGTCCACTGTCCTCCTAATGCCTTCTTTTGCATCAGTATTTCTAAATCGTCCAGAATTACATCACTCCAAGCGTTTGTTTTATCACACCCCATTATTCTTCCTTGTAATGCCCTTCATCCTATCTTACACCATTGTACCCTTTATCTAACTTTGTTTGTATGTAATTCTGTGTATACCGTCTTCTCATAGTTGATCCATAAACTGTTATACAGTATTAACTGAATTTCTTGGCCACATCATATTTTCCGTATTGCCTTTTTTTATAATACAGCTTTTACATATTGTTGCCCAGATTGTTGTTGCTCCTTCTGTTCTCCCAAATATCCCCCAGGTCCCAACCTTATCAATTTCTGTTTAATTCTGTTCATCACAGTGTTTCCCCTATCCTTCCTTTGCTGTTGTGTCTGCAAACAGTTTTGTCTCGTGTGTTCCTAACAAATGTAACCAGTATTTCATTACTCCTTCCTGTTTGCCCTCCCCAAATTCTACACACAAGCACCATCTGTTGACATCCATTTGAGCAGTGATATACATGTAGGCTCATCAGTTTAGTGCCCTATTTTGAAGTATTGAGAAAGAAGGTGGCCAGTTTTTCAATTACCTGCCATTTCATAATTTTATACATTAGCATTGCTTGTGCCTTTAATATATTATACATTAATTATGAACATTATTACTTCTGTGTCCTGTAGGCATATAAGCCATCAGATCAACGAAAGGCAGACCAGCAGGCGGTTGACAAACAGATCATTGAGGTGATCAGGAAACACCCAGAGAAGAAGCATATTTTTGCTTACTTTTCGGCAATGTTTGGACTTCGCAGCAGCCAGTATCCACATCGGATGAAATTCTAAGATGAAATTTTGTGTGATCCCTATTCTGTTTCAACGTTGCATAGATTAAATTTTGGGGAAAACAAAAATTGTGTTTTTATTATTACCTATGACAATTTTACAATTTAATCCATAAACTGAGGCAGCAGTTGAGTCTGTCATGTCATAAATTGCAAAATTTGGTAGAAGAGAGTGTGGTAGTGAACATGTTACTTTACCCAGAAAGAAATTGTTGCACACTAGTACATGGTGATGAATGTGGAGCAGTCAGAATGAGAATTGGCAGGGGAAAACCAAAGTACTCTGAGAAAACCTGTATTAATGCCACTTTGTCCACCATGAATCCCACCTGACCTGACCTGACCTGACCTGAGGTCAAACCCAGGCTGCCACAGTGAGAGAGCAATAACAGTGCCTTGATTCTGGTTGTTACTAAATTATTAATCTCTGGCATGATACAGCTGCTGTTTACCTTTTTAAGAATATTTTCTGCGGGACAGTCTTGCCTGTGTGAACAAGGTGGTATATTTCTTAATTGGGTCAACACAATGTAAGAACAAAAATTCATGAATTTGACATTACATGAAAACTGTGGTTTTAGTTGAATGTCAGTTATTTTCCACTTGTCATGGCAATAGTGCATGTGATGCCATACAAGGTACTATAAAGAGTCTGGCAGCTACAAACCCTGATTCCAAGACATTCATTTTGGCACAAACCAACTTGCAAAGCATGAAATTTGAGTTTGTTGAATTGGATTTCATAGAAAAATGTTTGGGGAGCATAGGTTCCCGGGATTAACGTTAAAAACCGCTTCCTTTTCCTGTACTTTCAAACATTCAGCACAACTATTACCAGTAGACGTCTTATCAGTGGGTTACATCATACACTGGCAGCTTGCCTATGGTATTGCATCACCACTAAACAGAAGAATTGAATATATGCAGACATAAATGGGTGATGTAGGTCACCACATTATATATACTGAGAATGGTTGTGGTGATCGCAACAGTTTTGTACTTTTAATGAGTAACTGATGGACTGTTATTTTATTAAAATGCTAACATCTTGATAAACTAACTGATCTTATCAAGAATTTGATTTTACATAGTTTAGATAGTAGTGGTAAACACAACTGGGTACAAAATTCATGAATGAAGAGTCTATAGTGCATTTGCCATGGACATGCCTATTTCAGTCCCCCATTCAGAACTCCAGGTGGGACTATTAAGAGAAATCCAAGGCAGAAATATAAATGCAATGAACTTCAAAATAGAAATGAAGCAGAAGTGGACTCCCAGGGACCTGTCTGAAGTCCCATCATTTTTAATACGATGATAATGACCTATCAGCACAACTACCTGAAGTGAAGAATGTTAAGTCAGCAATCTTTGCAATGTCCTAGTTAAGTTGGGGTATCACTGCCAAAACATCAGAAACATTGGCTCTCAAACACAGTGAATGAAGCATTAACTGTCCTTAGTAATTGATGTTATGAAAATGACATGACAATAAATACAAAGAAAACATTCTATCTGATCTTTATTCTGAGCCAGAAGCAACCAAAAGTTAGTGTGAAAAACAGTAACAACCCTGCTGTGCAAACATAAGACACTAGACATTTAAGAATGTACTTAGATGGAAAATTGATACAGAGAAACCATGTGTGAAGAAGACAATGGGGGGTGGGCATAAATGTTCTGAAAAGGCTTGCAGGAAGCATATGTGGTAGTTCAAAGTCTGTATTGAATACTACATAAAAAACTATGAAGCATTGATAAGTGTAACACCAGCCATTCCAAACACATAAGAAGTGATGTAAGATCAAGTTCTCAGATTGATAACAGGAGCACTCATATCAACTCCACTAGCCCCTATGAAAGTTCTGACTATGAACAATGCTTTAAAAATTTAAAGAGAATGTTGTAATTCTGCATAAAATGTTTGCACATTTACCTTACAATTCCTGTTGGATACAATACAAGCAGGAAAAGAAATCTCAAAACCTGGAATGGCTTCATGGAAAGAACAGTTCTGTTATGACAGAAGTACATTCCTCAGATAGAACCATAAAAATTTCACTACCCCTTTGTACTTCAAACTATATTGGAGTTGATTATAAAATAACCTCCTTCAAGCCACCAACTTCTTTCATGAATAATATAAAACTATCAGAAGTAACAAAATACAGAATTGTTATCAAGTAACAAGATTTCTTATTTTCAGTTCCTTAATTTTTTATTTATGGAATGAGGGAAATCCCATATATGTATTTTGGCACATCCACATAAAAATTTGTAACTGAACGTGGCAATAGTAAATTTCTATGTTTATGGTTGCACTCATAACAAATTTGAATTAAGAATCATTGGCTTAGACCAGGCATGTTCCCTCGGGTTATACGAGCATGGCTGATGGATATTTGGCCAGCAAACCTATAATGGTCTTTCTTGAAAGACACTGTGTACTCTCAGATTCCTACCATAACTTTAAAGACAAGAATTCAAATTCAGGATTTTGCCAATGCCTTTGCACACCTGACTGAGAAGGTAGGTGGTGTTACGTTGTTGACTGGGAGTAACTGTATTTGTGAGCAAATGCTCACAAAACTGACATATTCTAAACCAAAGCTGAGGAGCAGGCTTAATGAATAAATGTTTGCAAAGTAAATTGAGAGTAGCCCCTAACAACGAAGTGGTTATTTGTGATCTGAAAAAAGAGAGTCGGTATGAAACATAACATGGTGGGTATATTTATGAATGTATTCTATTAATTTATTAACTGTTTACATTCATATAATGGCTTGTATATTTTCTAACCTCCAATATTAATATCACTGGCTAAATGGAAATGGATGAAAAATAAGAAATGTTCTAAGGCTGCATTGTCTTATGTAAGTGCATAGGTGAATAATACTGACAAATATACACATCTCTTATATTCTTTGTGCATTGATCATAAGTATGCTAGAATTTACAGTAGATCAGTTAAAAGAATGTTGGAATTTAGAAAACATAATTTTCACATGCACTAAACAAATGTTTTTATGATGGTAATTACACAGTATTTTGCTGTCAGTCATTTGTTCCAATACAGATCATGTAGTGCTCTGTGTGGAACAACTATTCGTTGTTTCCTCACAGATATTCCACTAGCTATTAAACATGGTAATGAAATTAAATGAAACAACCAAAAGTTAACACAGGAAATCTGCTGACACCATTTTATAATATCAGCGAATTGTTAAAAAAACTCTACAGTTGTTTATAGTTTATTGTTATTAAATAACTCCAAAAATCCTGTACAGGGGCTTTAGCACCCATAGGATATAGAGCTAAGCAAACTTATATAATCTCATACAAAACATAAAAAGATACATGGTGTAACATTAAATCAAGCCATATCATAACAACATAGATTCATACACTGTTAGAAATACAACCTTTTACTTCTTACTACTCCAAGTTCATTCGTCACAATCATTAAACATTAATCATAAAACAATATCACATAATACTAAGTAATAAACATAATTAAAATTAAAAAATATAACATACAGTTAATCCCATTTACATCTTATTTTGATTAAAAAACTCCTCTAATGAATAAAATGACCACGAGCAAAGATATCTGTTTAATGCTGGTTTAAACAATTCAATTTTATATGATAATGATTTTATATTTATAGGAAGATGGTTAAATATCCTCATTCCAATAGCATATGTCCCTTCATTATATATTGTTAATCTAGCAGATGGAAAATGAAGGTCAGTATTGTGCCTAGTATTTAGACCATGAATTTCTTGATTAGTTTTATAAAGATGCTTATTTCTCACAACNAGTATTCTCCATCATAAGGGGCATGACAATTCTGATAGCATAACAAGCAGAACTTAACTTTTTTAAAACATGTTCAATGTGCCCCTTCCATGACTTGACAGTTGTTGAATGTAACCTCTAATATTTACAGTAAATTTCTACAATATGACAACTTGGTATCAGAATTAATTAAATTTGGTGTTCAAATCATGTAATATTCAAATTTTGAACAAAAAAATTCTAATAATTTGTTCATTCCATAACTATAATTACATTCATTACATTTCACTTAGTTATTTCACTAAGGAAGTTATCTATGTGGTAGATATTCTCAGATTCCAGTCTTATGAAAATATAAAGACACATAGTATAAGTAGACATGCTAAAACATATGCTGAATAGCTCTTTGAGAGATATGCTGACTATTGATTTTTGTTATATGATCAGCAGTAGGTTACCTTGCTGAGCCTGGTACAAAGCCTAGCATCAGGTGGGGGCATTGGCCATTACTGTAATTGGTTTGTTTGGAGAATGGACTTGGAGCCAGTTGTAGATCAGTGTGTATACACACACAGGAAGAGAACTGTAAGTCAGAGTTCAACACCCCATTTCTGGGCATTAATGCAACCTTCATCAATTATTTTTAGCATCACTTAATTTCCATCAATGTAAACCATTTCTGTATAGTGCTGTTTCATTTAACCACAGATCATAACAGCTGATAGTGCAGTGGACCATATCCTATGATAATATGTGTTTTCAGACTTGCATAATGATACAAAACAAGGTGCTATGCTAATTTGTGATATTAACGTTGGTGAATAAATTCTAGAATTTATTCATTCATTCATTTATTGTAAAATTACCTGCAAATCTTATATCTAATTAATGTTCATTGCTATCATAAACATAATTGTTTTAATCTTAATTTAACTCATTCTATTTACAGATGGTGAATCAATAGTGCGGTTCTGCTATATTATATAGGAACCATACAAAAAGGGGGTTTTCCATTTTATAAAATTGTGTGTTTTTGACTTAATAACCTCTGAACCAAATATTCTAATAATGGCTGCCATAAATGCTAAAAGTTCAGCACTGATAGGAACAGAAGCACTCTCTATGCCAAAGCCACATAGTAAGACTTTATCAAAAGCTTGTGGAAGGTTTGAAAAAAGAATTTGTCCTGAAATATCCTTAAAAAATTTTCTAGATTTTCTTCATACAGCTTATCAAATCAATGAAGCCATTGAAGGTGTTCCAAATTATCTAACTGACAGACATGATATTGATTGGCAAAACATTGCAATGAATGAGTTTGCTTCCTCTTTGCTTGTAATGAAAGAAGACAATTCTCATCCTAAAACAAGCCTAGAGACTTTCAGTGAGACGATTGATAAGGAAGTTCTGAACAGTTCTCTAACGAAGCAGTCCAAGACTGTTCCCAACATATCAAGTGTTGACTGTAATGAGCTTGAAGAAAATGTATATGAGAGAACAAAGGAGATACAGTCAGATGCAAGTTCAGAAATTTCAGAACATGATATACGGAGTGAGGTGTCCAAAAACAGTATAGGCAACAAAACTGGTATACCCATAGAAGACATACAGAATAGCAGCAATTTGAATGATACTACAAGATATCCATTGCTAAAGGAGGAAATGTTATCCGATCTGAAGAAACCTTCAAACCAATTTACTACAAGCCAAACAAAGAGTAAGTTACTCATGTCAGGTAAATACACAGAGAGTAAAAGGAAAACGATATCAAGCAAGAAGTGTGCTCTGTCTGACTGTAAATTTAAGACGACAAACGAAGATAACAACAGTTTTGAACATTTAATGAAACGTAAATTAAATGAAGTAATTCAGGAAGGTTTATTTGATTCAATATTGCCATATGTTGTACCAAAGCAATCATCTACTCATCCTGCAATGAAGAAACCATCAAACCCAGACAAAAGTAAAGCCTTTTCAGTGACCTCCCTTGACAAATCTGCATCTGGCCCATTCCCTAAGGAGAAAGTGGTTGTAAATAACCGGAAGAAATCAATATCAGGAGAGTAAGTCACAAATAAGTTACATCATTTAGTACAAATTTGTAATTTCCCTATTTACTTGCTCATGCATAAAAATGCCTTTTTAGGAACTGTTAGAACAATTTCCTACTGGATCACATATTAATAAATTTGTTGAATAATTCTAGGGCTGAAGTGGAGATACATGTATGTGATGAGGTGAAGAATGTGAAGCGAGATTTCCGATGCCCTCAGAAACTTCTGGTTAACAAAATGGGATACTTTGCTGAAGTAACAACAGGTGAAATATTGTATAGGAACTACATGTTTCAGTCCAATCTTCCATTTATTTGTCAATATTTCATTCTAGTCTTATTACAGAATTTTATTTCTATATTTTTTTTTTCCTTGGCACTACAGCCCCAGTGGGCCTAGGCCTACCTCCATGAACTTCTCCATTCACTTCAGTTTTTCTAGATCTTAGACATACGGTAGGACTCCTTAGGCTGGTGATCAGCTTGTCGCAAGGCCTCTACCTGTACACAAACACAAAAAAGCACACAAACATCCATGCCCTGAGTGGGATTCGAACCCACGATCCCGGTTTCTGAGCGAGCGAAGACAGTGCATGCCTTAGACCGCTCGGCTACCGTGACCAGCTTACTTCTATATACACAAGTTTAATTTTCACTTAGGTCAGAAGCTTGAAGATATGGATATATCAGTGCATTGCGACATCACAATATTTGACTGGCTAATGCGCTGGGTGAAGAAGGATTCTTTATCAGAGGACAGTTCACCTAAGCTTGGTAGGTATTCATCGGTCTTACTTCTACTTTCTAAGTTGAGCTTATGTGTAGATGTAATATTAACTTAGCTACTCTGTCCACACTCTTTCCACCCATAATGCCACAAGTGTTCGTTCACTGCTTTTTCTTATATAACCCATTCCATTGAAAGTGTAATTAAATTCATGCAAACTTTCAAACTTCTACTAAATTTTACTTCTTTATAATCTTTTATTAGATGCAGAGAATGAAGATACATAATAGGTCAAAATTTCAACTGAAACTAGAAAGAAATCCTTTTAATTTTTGAAAATAATGGTACCTTATTTCCCATTTAGTTGCTAAGATTATATGTTGTATACTGGATTTATATATTGCAAAGATCTCAGAGAAAATATTTGAAAAAGAATCTCACAAACATAAGCATAAATAGAAATCTAGGCATCTTCCCCCACCCCCAGATGTTTGGAAAAAAATCAAAATAGAAAATAGTAGAAAACATACCATGTACTAATTCTGAAAATTAAAACTGTTTACAAGGTGGTTATTTGTTTATCCTGAATGTCCTGGAATTATAAATTGACCGAGGTCAATATCTATATTGCTTGATATTATATAATATATGGAATAATATGTTAATGTAATTGAATGTCTCCAAATATGAAATTAAGTGAGTCTAAGAAAAGTTTGCTTGGTGACCAGGAAAGGATGATCTAGTTGCTATTACTGGATAGTGAAATCACTTTTTTGGTAGGTTGGTTTGTAGATGTTTCAGAGAATCTGGCTGTCTCAATCTTTAAGGCCTGGCACTCATTTTTGGTCAAGAGGCAGTGGGGAATTTGACGCTCTGATTGATGGCTTTGTGACAATTTGGAAGCAGATTAAAACTTACTTTCCTTTTATGGGCTGATATTCTTTCTTTTGTCTGATGAATCTTGGCGAGAGAGGCAGAGAAGAGAGAAAGAAATGTCATCAGTTCTTTTTATTTGGATTGAGTAGTATGTGATGATTTGGAATTTTTATAGCATTTTTCTGCTGTTTCACTAACTGCATTATTGTCTCCCAGGCTGGATTAAGCTGGTAACTGCATAAATTTTCTTGTGGATACAGCATGATTTTTTACATAGAATGTCAGTGGTCCTAGTTTATTGCACATTTAGTCATTGCAGGATGCTCTGTATTTTCCATTTGAAGGTGTCTCTTATGATAGGGATGCAACAGTTCATTAGAGAACAAACAGAACCTATCAACATAATGAACAAAATGAAAAAATCAGTTACCCTTGTTTCCAGATTATAATTTGACATACACCTCTACCTACTGGCACTGGGTTTAACATAGATATATATTTTGTATTGTATTGAAGATGCTGGCAATGTGGTACCAATCTTGGTGTCAGCAGCATTCTTACAAATGGACCCGTTGCTGCAGGATTGTCTTGTGTTCTGTCACCAACATATGAATGAAATAGCCAAGACATCCACCAACCTGGCTTGCCTTAATGATAGTATCCTGACTAGGTAAGCTAGTTTCGCATTTTAAAGTTAAAAATATGTCTACCATTCATAATACAAGGTTATTCATAAGTCAGTGAAATTTTTTAAAAATTTACAATAAATAAACTACGCAATGGATACCAAATTTTATTACACTGAAATAGAGATAAACTCACCAAGTCTTTTCTACCTAGTTCACATATGCTCAATGTGTCCACCTTTGCTGATACAGCAGACATCTATGTGATAATCTGTTTCCTCCCACACTCATATCAGCATATCACGATTGAACAGAGCCACAGCAGCGGTGATACAGTTGTGAAGATCCCTGAGATTAGCAGGCAATGGAGGCTTTAGAAAACTTGGAGAGTTTCATTCTATATTGGCATAACAATTACCACGATCCGATGCATAGTTTATTTGTTGTGGATTTTTAAAATGTTTCACAGACTTATGAATAACCCTGTATATACTAATTACTAAATTAATGTCTTTGGGATTTCTCATCGAATGAGGGCCCTCAGTGATCAGAGTCATGGTATAATACAAGTGGCCTCTAGTCAGTATCCCTGGGATATGTTCTGTTGATATGAAAGAACAGTAATGACACAAATTTCGGCTTTCATGCTGAAGAAGGAAATATGAAACATCCAGAGTTGGTTTCTAATCATCATGTAGTGACAGCAAGTCAGAAAAGTGTAGCATTATATATTAAAATAACATGCCACAAAGGATCAAATTTTTCACTGACATTATTTCCTAATTGACTTTTGTTTCTGTGTAGACTAGCAAATCTCTTCTCCAACTCTGATGTGGAAGGTCTTCATGATAAGAAGGATAAGATTCAGAGCCGTCTGTACTGCAAGTTGATTTTGGCTTTGACAGAGACAAGTCCTGAACCTGCCCGTGGCCATTTTGCAAGTCTTGCAAATGTATACAAATGTGGAAAATGTGACAAACTCATTCTTCGTCAGTTGGGAGGGCGCATTCTCTGCAAACCAAGCAATATGAAGATGGATCATTTCGGAAATATACATGGAAATCATGTTAGGTAATATGCCATGACTCACCTTCTACTGATAATGTGAGTCACGCGATTACATCTGAAATTCCAAATTTTCCTTAATGGAACAATAGAGAAAACTTCCACATTTAGGATGAAAGAGTGCAAGCTAATATTTAGATAAAATGTCCCAATATGAGAACTTCATGATCTATTAGATCGATGATTTCCAGTGCCATTCTGAAAAATATTGTTAGTTGTAATACTGATTTTAAATATCATTTGTGCCATTAGCTACACTTACTTACGTGTAGCCTGATGATTACATTGTCTAACTGATGATTTATTGTTCCAGAAAATTAACCTTTAACTGAATCAGTAGAAAACTTCTGCCATGTAAAGGTTTGAAATCTCTGTTAGTGCTAGAGAGCATTCTTGCATAGAATGGACTGAAATATAAACTTAGTACTTAATCATTTTCCCAACTTTGGCCCAAGCTACAAGCATACTTTCAACTGCAGTACAGTAACATTTCCTTTACACATAATGTGCGTATGTTCCAAGTCTGTGGAGATGATGGTAAGTGTTAGAGTGATAATGGAAAAGAAATACAAAGAGTTTTCATCATGATTTAATTCAAGATCATTTCTGTATTCTAATTTGTTTGATCACACTAATACATTGTTATTGCCTGAAAAATTCATTCATAATTTCAGAACTTGTAAACCACTAGGCAACTTAAGACCACACGCCAAATACAGCTATTCCTTAAGATGATGAAGGCAGAAATTTTTAATATAGAAAAATCTGATGATCTTCGTGAATGCAATTTTATACTCTCAAAATTAACTTTTTCCTGATTTTATGCATTTTTCATTTGGTTCCAGCCAAATGGCCATAAGAAATGTTGAATTTTAACCAATTTTATGTTTCTTCAAATTTAAGATTTTCTTGAATTCACACTTCATCTTTGTGTTCTGGCAATGGACATTTATCTAATCTAACATTTAAAGCATTTTATTTCAGAAAATCAGAGTATATACCAGCGCCGTGAAACTCATGTTCAAGGCTTTTGCTAGTTAAAGAGCCATATATTTGCATATGAAATTTTTTAAACCTTATGTGATGGTGCATACAGACTGAGATATTGAGGGGAAAAAAGGAATAAATGTCCTGCTGTGGTTAAAGAAATAGCAATGTATATAGAGTATGTAAGATTTTAGGTTTTCACGGCGGTGACTATGAAGAAAGCAGTCTTCTGGGATGTGGCGCCATGTAGATGTGGTGTTAACCGACGTTTTGGAGGAACGTATCGCCTCCATCTTCAGGGTAGAAGGAAAAATAAGAAAATCTGCAAGCGAAGAGACAGTGAGACGAGGTGCAAGCAGACTAATGTTGGAAATAAACTCAGCTATGTGAGAACAGGGAAGGGAGGGGGGGAGTCTACAGGGGGAAATCAGTGGAGAGGGAGAGGGGAAGGGTCTGGGACAGGAGCAAGGTTATAGCAGGTATAGGATGTGTGGGAGAAAGGCAAGGTTAATGGGAGGGCATTAACACTTAATCTGGGGGGTTGCTATGGGAGTCAGTCATGGACTGTGTGGCCTTCTCCCCCGACACAATATCCTATACCTACTCTAACCTTGCAAAGGCTCCCCCAGACCTTTCCCCTCTCCCTTTCCACTGATTTCCCATGTAGACCTGTTCCTTCCTTTCCTGCTCTCATATAGCTGAGTTTATTTCCGGCATTAGTCTGCTTGCACCCCTTCTCACTGTTTCTTCACTTGCAGATTTTCTTATTTTTCCTTCTACCCTGAAGATGGAGGCGATACGTTCCTCCAAAACATCGGTTAACACCACATATACATGGCGCCATGTCCCAGAAGACTGCTTTCTTCATATATAGAGTAGTGTATGAACATTTACATTGTATGACTGAAATGACTTACCGGAGTCACAGTATAAAGCAACCCGTTTTTTCCGTTACAGTTCATCATATTCAGTTTTCTGATTTTACACTGTTCTCAGTTTTACATTTGTTTGAGTGGTCAGTTCAAAAATGAAAAGTCAAGATTTCACTTATGTATGAATTGTAGACACACATGACTGGGATTGCCCAAATTCTTCTCAAGTAGCCACCATAGTAATGTTGCTGTATCCTTATTTCAGACTTCAGCTCTCGTTGGTATTTGGCTGAAATCAATGTACAGAAGTTTAGTTTGGTTTCTGTAATTACTCAACTGTTATATTTTGGCACAGTGTTTCATAATTCATACTCTTCTCCTAATATAGCTCTGTTAATTAAATTAAAGATATGTTTCACTTATTTATTATGTGCTTTTCCAGCCTGCTAATATGTATGGAGAACTAACGTTCAGTTTACCTTTTCTTCTACATTACTTACTTACTTATGGAGCTGAGCCCTTCTTGAGGAGAAACCAAATCTGCAGCTACTCAAAAATTTACCAGCATTTTATGGAACCTGAAGGTCCATAACCATGTTCACAAGAGCTGTCCACTGGTTCCCATACTGAGACAGATCAATGCAATCCATACCCTCCCATCCTTTCTCTCTAAGATCCATTTTAATATTGTCCACCCACCTATATCTTGAATGAATCAATATATAAAGGGTGGGCCTTCTCGGCCCTTGCACCACGATCTACAGTGGTCTATTGTCTTGGTCTGACCTCAAAATTCTCTTTATGTTGTTTTCTTTTCTTATTTCAATGCTTTTCCCAGTATACATATAATTTTATGCTATCTTTAGCCACTTATCTCCATCCATTCTATCTGAATAGCCCCTCCAGCTCTCCCTTCACATTCAATTAATGGTCTTAGAGAGTTACTTCTAGTTTTATTTTTTCTTTGACCACTATGCTACAAGCCGGAAGGTCGCGGGTTCAAGTCCTGATGAGGTCATTGGATTTTTTTCAATTTACTTAATCCTTCCAGCCGCACTATGGCCCTGGGGTTGACTCAATCTCTAACAGAAATGAGTACCAGGAATTAATTAAATAATTTTCCTGGGGAGTAAAGCGCGGCTGGCGCGTAAGGCTGACAACCTTACCGCCATCTTTGAGCAGATTGTCTAGATAATATGGGACCCTCAACGTCTCACAACCCTATGGGCCTTCACAGCCTGTTACAGGAATAGCTTTACTTTTTCCTTTTTTTTCATCAAAATTATATTTTGATACCAGAGTTTGTCACTGACTTAACCAATATTCACCAAGACCAACCAGTTTGTTATGTATATATATTCATTCATTCATTCATCTGTAATCTGTCAAGGTGACAGGTCCACAGTCTCTTCCAAAACAGTTCCTCCACTTGATGCGATCGAGAGCTTTCTCCTTCAAATGAAAATATCCTCTTCCATCCCCAAGGTCATCCAGCATCTTCTTACGTCTTCTTCCTCGTCTTCTGGTCACTTCTATCTGCCCCTCTATCTTTCCTTCGATAACTTCTTTTAGAAGGTAGTTACCGCGTAAGATATGACCAATCCAATTAGCCTTCTGTTTTCTTATTTCGTGTAGGATATTCCTCTGCTCACTGACTCTAAATAACACTTCTTCATTTCTCACATAATTGGTCCAACTGATCTTCTCCATCCTTCTCCAACACCACATTTCGAAGGTATATATATGTAGCATAGTATTTATTTGTGGAAAGGAAGGGTAAGATTTGTATCACTATGTGAAGCTAACATTTGCTTTCAGGGACCCAAGCTGGAATCTGAATGATTATATTCGGTGCTTAAGGCAGGAGCTGAAGTGTTGGCGTCGCACATATTGGCGATTATGGGGAGATTGTCACTTTCTATATTGCAGTTTTTGCCATAATTACTTCCCAGTTTACCAGATGCAGTGGTGCTACCACCATCCAGAGCCACCACAGTTCTTCACCATGGAACATCAACGTGCTATGGCATTTCCTATTGGTCGCTATCCTTGTTGTGGGGAAAGGGCCTATCGCTTTGAGGTTTTCAGCAGCCAGTCAGTGAGTGTCATAGTCACTTTAAACATGAACTTCCATAATTCCTAATTAAAAACTAATTAACTTTTTGAAGCAGAATATTTCTTGAGAAGCAAATAGTTTCTCGGTTAGTGAAGAAATTCTCTGCATTTTTCAAATTCCAGAGGTTTATTGGAGCCCACCATTTGCCCCCTATCATGAGCCAAATGAATCTACTCAACATCACCCTACCATATTTCTTTAATATCCATTCTAGTAGTACTTGCCATAAACATCAGCTTTTTCTTTAATTGATGTTACTTTTTACTATAAAAGTAAATAGTATAAATATGCACTCCAATTTGGAATAGAGAGCTGGGATAGCTCAGCCTGTGTAGCGATGAGCTATAGGCTGGATGACCAGGGTTCAATTCCTGACAGGGGCAAGAGATTTTTCTCTGATCCACAGTGTGCAGAATGGCTCATACAACCTCCTACCCATCAGATACAAGGAGCTCTTGACCTGGGTATAAAGCAGTTGGGTCTTGAAGCTGACCACTGATTGCCATTTAGTGCTGAGGCCAATAATGGTGGAGCTATACCCGCACTCTCACATATGTCTTCATGGTGTGGTGCTTAACTAATTAAGCACATGGTAACTTACTTATTTTACTTTACTCCAATTTGGAATACACAGACTTTTCAAATGCATTCTTTGCTATTTTTCATATGTCATAGACCTTAATACTTATTTAACTTGGATGAAAAAACAAGTCACACTGCATATACCTTACTGCACAGAATAAAAAATTACAATTCTTTGCATGTCATCAAATATTCAACACACAAAAAGAGTGTTTATAATAAATGGTGTAGGTTTCAGCAAGATCTGAAGTGGAGGTTATATTTGGGTAAAACAAATTAAAACCAAATTTGCCCTATGACATTTAACAAGATGTGCAATATAAAAATTAATCTAAATCCATTCATTAGTTTTTGTGATAAAACATAGTTGGGTGGACTTAACTACTCGATGCATTACATTACATAACATTCACTTCATGCATCTTGTGCAAAAGCACATGAGAGAAGTCACAATCTAATGTGCATGCATTGAATTTTCTGAGGTATTCCTTGTTTCATGGTTCACCCTCAAGATGGATAACTTATGATTAATATAGCAATTAAACCTAACCAAACAATGGAGTGGGGAAAGCAGTACAGTTAGGTGTCCCCATAGAAATATCACGGAGTTGCTAGTCCTAATGCGGTATGGCTTGCCTATGAGAGGAATGTGGTGCCTTGAATTAAACGACACTTTTTAAGATAGACTTTAAAGGATTCTGACGATGGTGTATACTGTACTTCTTCTGGCTTATTTTGGACTTCATCCATCGTCTGGTATGTAAAAGTCAAAAGACCACAACGTTTTGGAGACTGGATCTGTCTCCATCTTCAGGTGGGTAGGGAAGGATAAAACCTACTCAGTTGGGCCCGTTAGAAAGAGCTAGTCTCAATCACTGGGCCATGTTGTGGTCTTTTGTCTTTTACATACCAGACAATGGATGAAGTCCAAAATAAGCCAGAAGAAGGCACTTTTTAAGTATATTATAGACACACAATAAGTGTTTTAGAATATATATATATTTTTTACAGGTAAACTTCAAAATTGGTGAATGTTAAAATCAGGCTACTGATGTTATGTCAGTCAACAGTCATATTAATAGCATTTGTGACACTTAGAGAAGTATCTCTGGTGTGAAACTTGACATTCTTACTGCTTTGAAAGAAACTATTTTCTGGGATGCCACACTATGCAGTCTCATAGATTGGTACAAAATATGAGATCTTATTGTTTACAGTAACAAATTTCTGTTTCAGGGTTGTCAATTTAAAGAGCATACTCTTGTTTTGAACTCTCCTAGAGATATTGAAGTCCACAATTTGTTTATGAAACATCAGAACATGATAATGTTAGAGCCTCCAAAACTTCAATTTCCTGAGAGGCTCACACGACTTGTTAGTAACAGAGGTAACAATGAATGAATTAGTTCACAAAGAGTAAGTGAGATGAAAAGAAAATATTTTAATCTTCAGATTTAAGTAATGGCAGACTACTGTGATCAGTGTTTAACAAAGTAAAATTAGTCATCTATATTACAGTTAACACAACTTTTTATTAATTGAGAACCCAACTTGGACTACCTATCCAACAAAGTGACCATAATCACTTCTGTAGCTTCGATACACAATATGTTCTAGCTCTGATTTCCTTGTGTAATTCATGATTCTTGGAAAACAGTTATCTTTTCATTTACAAACATATCAGAATGCAGTCAGGTTACAACATAAGGAATTATTTGTTACTTATTTTATCTTAATTGGTGACGAGACATATTCTGAATTCAAATATCATCCTCGGGGGTATCTGAACATGGTACACAATGCAATGGAAAAAGAGTTATTTTTTATTTGAGGTTCTCATGGCAACAACTGGCAAGATCTTTTAGGATGTTATGCAGGTAGATTATTACTGGTATTTCAGAGGAATCTGCTTCCTCCAAAATATTGGTAACAATCTACCAGACTACAATGTGTCACATTCCAGAAGACACTAATACTCAGTTACATTTTTGTCAAGTAGTTTGCTTCAGTTATTCTCAAGAAATGTTATACATGGACTCTGACTTTCAGGATGTAACAGTAAAGGCAATTATGTTTTATCACACATCATTTTATTCCAGACATAGCTATTTGGGGTTTCAGGCTTTTGAGCTCTTCTCAGAAAATCATTAATATCAGACAGGAGTGCCATGGTAATAGAGAGAAAGAGCAGTGAAACAGGAGTTGTATGAATCTGAAACACCCATAAGTTGTCATGTAGCAATATCTTAGTGATATAAATATACTGATAAGCGTGAGTACAGTTAACTCTGGCCATTTGTTTCAATAATTAGGTTGGAGACAGCCATTTCTTAGTTCAGGTATAGCAGTTTGGTCAAACATAGATACTAACTATACTGATAATACCATAATGTATGTTTCAATCTCAGACCTCATACTTCAGAACTACTAACCCAAAGTTGTTTTATTATTAGCATAATTTTCTTCTGTTGTCAGAAATTGAAATTTTAAATACAAATCACAACAGTCTAATTACAAGCTTTGGGCATTGCATCACATGATAATATTAAGAATCAGTTATTGTACGAACTGTCAGTGTAGAATATCTGAGAGTCTGGGAGACCATCAAATGTTTGGAGTTAGGCTACTACACCACCACAAGGAATATTTCTTCCCTCACACTAACAACTTTAACAAAATCTGTCAGCAGCAAGTGAAAGACAGAGAAAAATGTTCTTTCATTTTGTCTAGTACTTGCCTATCAAATGTAGATACTGTGCTTAACAGCAGCTTAGTATGGTATTTATTCCACCACTATATAATTTGTTTCCAAATGCTGCATTTCTCTTGTGTCACCCAGGATCACAGACATTGTGCACAAATTGTTTATAGCCCTTATAAGTTTGAGGGGAGGTCAAACGAAAATAAATACACAGTTGATGAGGTGGAAGAGGGATGAAACCTATGTATCTTCCATAGACAAATTACTGATATAATGTCTTAAAGACTCTGCCCTCACTTGAAAAATATGCAAAGGTTTGGTCCCCAGTGTGAAACTAACAGACAGTTGATGCAGTATTTTATAATAATCAGTAACCATTACTGCAACACTATTCTACAGACTATTTAATTTAAAAAATTTGAAATGAGGAATGCTATATTGAAAGAAACTGTTACCAATATTGTCACATCTACTTTAGATTCTGAAAGTTAATGTGAGATAGTTGTAATTCTTATACACATAATATGGTAAGATTACTTTCCTTATTACATTCTCTAAAAAATTATCAGGTTCTTTGTAATTTTAGAGCCTGGAAGAGATGACACTGACAGTCGAGAAGTGCTCTGGTGGGATGGAGTTGAGTTGGCACAACCACCACCCAGGCAGGGTCTTCTTGCAAAAGTATGGGAGACACATCAGAAGAAAGAACGGCAACAGATCTCTGGTGATTACTACATATATCTATATCATGTGCTTCTTTACATTCTGTATCAGAATGACTAATATTTAGAGAGATTTATGAATTCCTTCTTTTTCTGAATAAATATTTTTAGTTTAACTTTCTCTCAAAATGTATTATGAATACTCTCTAAGCACATTATTTGGAAATTTGCATGTGCAGAATCCACCACACAACTTCATGGTAAACACTGAGAAGTAAATTTCCCTAGATAAAATTTAAACCTTACACAATTTCTGCAGAACAGTTATTAAGTTTATATGTGTTGTGGCAACATGATATAAGTATTTGCACTTACAGCTCTACCGTTTGTTTCTTTAACCTAAAATAAGATGCAAATATGTCTTGATAAAATTTCAGTTTATGAATTATTTTTTTGGAAAACTCAATTAGAGTTGAGTGTGATGTGGGAACAATGCATGTGATCCAAGAATTGGTGAGGTGGTAACGTCTTGTAGCTGTTACAGCCAGTATCACGTTGCACTGTTGTAGTTCCATAGTTTTCATTTTATTTGTAATTATGGATTTTTCCATCATACTATTGTCAGCCTCTAATTAGTTAGGTGAGGTTTGATTGTTATTTTATGTTTTATTGTTTTATTTTTCATGACATTTAGTAGACAGTTACAGTACTTCGCTTGTGTTACTACTATAGTACCTCCTGTCATTACACTCTAAATGCATCTAACCAAAATTCTATTATTATTTGACTACCATATTGAGGACACAGTCTTCCTTGATTATGTTCTAGGTTGCAATGAGGTGATATTTTCACAGAAAGACTTTTCAGTGTACATAGCAGACATTACTGGGCATTCCAGGATCCACATGTCATTTGGAAAAATGGTTCCAAAGTGCAATAGTGAATCAGTGTGTGGGCTAGTTACAACTGTGCCATAGGTCTCTGCTGCCTGTTAGTCAAACTGCATGCACAATCCACTACATCTTTCTTTTTGTATGAAGTTTTTATCATCTTTGCAATGAAAGATGCAAAAATACACACATTTGCTTCCACCTGTCTCACTCTGTACAAATATAACAACAGAAAAAGCAATGAATGGAGTTTTATGACATTTTATTTTGATTGGTAGTTTTGCTAAATTCTGTTGGTTGAAATCATACAGTGATAACAGATATTATTGTCTTTGTGTCACTTCCTGACTTTAATTTTGTTTTAGAATTCTGAAGCCAAAACCAGAATCGTTTTGCAAACATAGCTTTAGAGCATGCATGCCATCATTTTTTTCCTCCTGTTTAATAAACAGGCACAATAATAGATTCTTTTACTTGGCTGCCAATGGCAGACAACTTGCACTTAGGAATTCCATTGACTTACTGGTATAGAAATTTTGATGTTAATTTTAGGTGTTTCTTCAAGGAATAACAGCAGTTCCAGCAGTGGCACAAATAATGTTACTAGCAGACCAGTTACAACATGTGGACATCCACCTGTAGGAAGGCAGATGTCAGTTGCTGAGGTAACCAGCAGTCCTGGCAGTAATCCAGATGTAGATAATTCATCCACCAATGATGACAGCAGTAGCAGCGGCAGCAGTAGCAGTAGTAGTGATTCTGACAATCACTCAGAAGAATCTGGTCATGTCCCAGTCCGCTCTGTGACAGCTAAGCCCCGACACACTGAAGTTCATCAGTACTATAGATCTGCCAAGAATAGGTTAGGACTGTTGCCTTTTGCTTGCTTCTAATAGGAAAACATAGAACACGGTGCTATTTTCTCCTCCTACTGGTGCCTGATCTCTTGAAAATGAAAACCTTTATGCCTTTTGCATGAAAAGAATCATTTTAAAATTTCGCCATTTCATGTATATATTTTTAATGATGGTGCCATTTATGTGGTGGCCAAACCCCTTTACAACTAAAAACCAGATTTATTTTACAAGAATACACTTCTAAGTATTAGAAATAAAAGTATATGCAAGTATATAAACCATTTGTTTTAAATGTTAAAAGCCATGCCATTAATTTTATGCTCCCTTAATGTGGAACAAAATCATTCCAGTTAACATAAGAATGTGAAATTTTATAGTATGGTAGAACTTTGAAAGATACATATTGCTACTTTTAATGAAGTAATTTGTTCTCAAACCAGTGCCTGAGTGACATAATTACATACTTTTCACCAGGTAGTGCTACACTTTGGACATAATAATAAATACATGAACATCAGTGTTTGAAACATTTCCTGATGATTCAAAAGTGTCATCTATGAAACAGTGAGAACTTCCAGTGCTAGCAATGCCAACACCATGAAAGTAACTTGTTGACTATTGTGCATTTGTAAACTAAATTGGGTTTGAGGGTGAACTAAAATTCTTAAAGGAATAGGGCTGATGCCACAGGAATGCTATTACTGGGTAAGAAGTGCTGTGACAGCATTATCATTTGCAGTCTCAAGTTTAAAGAAAGTACAGATTGACTTCACTATGAAAGAAAAATATTCATAAAACATGTGGTGTGTAAGCTTTGTCAAAGCTATGAATACAGATTTCTCACACTTTTCTTGCAATATCAGATCATTTTTCATAATAAATTAGGCGTTTTTTGCCTTTCATGTCAATGATTTACACAACTTTTTTTAACAATTTTGTCATTGCCACTGTCTCTTCTCTTTTATATATATTTGAAGAGTATGTGCCATTAAGACAAAATATGCGAGGTCAAGGTGNAATCCTCTCCATTGTTAAGAATTTCAGATAGATCTTTGAAGAGTATGTGCCATTAAGACAAAATATGCGAGGTCAAGGTGACATTATTTCTTACTGTCAGACTTCATATGGCCAATGTTAGAAATACAGAAATTGACAGCTTTCCTCCATACCTCCATTGGCCAGTCTTAGCTTCTATGATAAATGAAGTAGAGTTGTACCTACAATTGCAAAGCTGTATTTTAGAGGAACATTATGTAAAATCTTTTGTATTATAGTTTCATCACTGTTTTTCTTCATTATTCAAGGTTATGTAAGATAAATTGAAATCTATAAATATATTTTAACAAAAATATATAATTTTCCTCTTGTTTTACATGGGTGTCCAACTTCATTGCTCACCCTGAAAGAAAAATCTAGATTGAGGATATTTCATGACAGAAGTGCTAATGAGAATATTTTCACTATCATCTTTAAGGAAAACTATCTACAAAATATGTTATGGGTAGATGTCTTTGCAAATTCTATTACTAATTAAACAATGAACCACTACTGCACCAAAATGGATTGAAAACTGAATTACTTACTCTTCGCTATATGGTCAACAAATGGCTGCTGATCAGGAAATTCCTTGTTTCAATAGTATGTCAAAATTAAATACCCTCAATACAAAAGCTATTGGACCCTGACTTATGCTACTTCAAATCAATTAATCTCACTACTGTAACCGTACGCATCCTTCACGGAGGTGTCTTATTTGTTTGTAAGTAATGATTAAGTTTAGCTGTGGAAATAGGATGCTCCTGAGGGATCAAGGTCCTCTGAACTGCCCTTTTGTTACGAGGGACAGAAGGGAGGTTGGTGAGTCCATTGCATTCAGGGGGGAGTAGGTATACCTTCTTTCGTCTGTGCCTGTGGGGGTGAAGGACCTGTGGATAGAAGCTTTGAGAAGGTGGGTAGACCAGAAGGGGTCCGTGCCTTTGGTCATGTAGCCCTCCCAGTGGAAGGTTCGAGATGGGAGTAAGAACGTGGTTTCTGGGAGGAGCAGCGGTGGTATTTGAGTAGTGAGGGAGTAGAAGCCAGGGAGTGAGGGTGTTCATGTGGAACCTGTACTGAGGGATTAACCGATCGAGCCTGCATCCAAAACGACGTAAGCGAGCCAACACCCATGTACCCCTGGGATACAAGACTCATACCACTGAATTTAGCCGAGGCACTACCCCGTGAGGAAGTAAAGCGTGTGGGGGTGGGTGTACTACTGACAACCTATTTTTTTCTAATACACATTTTAGTATTATTTTTTCATATGTGTCTCAGGCATCTGATCTCCCTCCATGTTCTCCTGTCCATGTACCACCCATCTCAGTTCCCTTGAACTTATAACTATCTACCATCAAGTCTCAAAACTCTTATAAATGAGGAGGTACAATATGAAGTAGCATTAAGAATATGTACATTCTTTCTACTCTGTTGATCAATTCTTAATATCTGAAAATGACTTTTTAAAGGTTTGTGTAAATAGTATAAGAGAATATTATGGTTGTATATGTGTGGATCTGTTTGTAACATTTTAATACCTTAAATGAACCATCTGTGTATTATTAGAGAGCTGTCCCTGTACCAGGCCATGAAGGCCCATAGGGTTGTGAGGTGTTGAGGGTCCCACATTATCTAGACAGTCGGCTCAAAGATGGTGGTAAGGTTGTCAGCCTTATGCGCCAGCCGCTCTTTACTCTCCAGGAAAATTATTTAATTAATTTCTGTTAGATAGACTTGAAAGGATTCTGACGATGGTGTATACTGTACTTCTTTTGGCTTATTTTGGACTTCACCCATCGTCTGGTATGTAAAAGACAAAAAACCACGACGTTTCGGAGACTGGATCTCTCTCTGTCTTCAGGTGGATAGGGAAGGATAAACCTACTCAGTTGGGCCCCTTAGAAAGAGCTAGTCTCTTTCTAAGGGACCCAACTGAGTCTACTGAGGTCAGTAAAACACTTCCAGAGTTTCACTATGATCTGCCACAAACTGCATTGGCTAGCTCAATTTGTTTGCGCATATTAATTTTTCAAAACCCCCAAGGGACATACACTATATGTAAATTACAAGTGTAGACAACACTGGTAACTTATAATGTATCAGGCCATAATAGTAAAGAATTGGCACTGTTAGGGCATGACCCACTTGTAAGACACAGACAATGGATGATGTAATGATACTACATCATGGTTATTAAATTTTAGAAGTAGTAAAAGGTAATGATGCAGACGCAGACCTTATTTATGTTATTCTCTCACTAGAGGAGAAGATAACTGCCGATGGGTTTCAGAACTGTCAGTCCGCAGTAACCAGGACAACCAGAGAGAATATGAAGAGCATGCTATCCAAAAGATGGCAGCATTGCTTACACGAAGAACATGTGCAGATTCATCTAATCTCTACTCTCGAATGCACAGCCATTCACATGGACATCATATTCAATATGGTCACTCAATTTGGAATAATCACATCATACCACAAGGTATGATTCATTTGTTTGTAATATTGACATCAGTTAATCGTGATGTACACTGTACTTGTCAAAGTCTACTCTTACAGGTGGAATCTATGTTCGCTTGGAACAAGAATGGAGGGATGCCAACTGTCTTTCACATGGATGTCATGGAAATTCAAATCGTCCACGATCCGTGGGTTGGGGGCTTTCTTCCAGAATCAAAGTGCGTGCACAGAGGTGATGACTAGCACAAAACCAATGGCATGGTTCTATTGTGAAAATGACTGCTATTAGAGGTGACACATCTGTGGATTTAATGAATTGTTCTATACCTTGAAAATCCACCCACACACTTCTCTGTTGAACCTTAATTACCTGACCATTTTTTTTTCTCTGTGCAGATTTTTTAAATAACTTTGTTCCTGATTAGGTACACAGTAAGATGATGGAAAGAAAAATGTTTGCACACCCTACAGTTTAGTGAAGTATTTCATTTTGTTTTCCTGTGATATTTGTAGTGGCTTGGAAAAGGATAGTATGAAGTTTAGTAGCAATTTCTTACACCAGTGCTTGGTGTATGCAGTTTTATGCTCCATCTGTGGAAGTTGTTGATGTTTCAGCACCAGGTCATACAGCCTTCCTATGCAGAATGTTGAACTAAAATAACTGAAATATCTCAACCCCTTGCATTTGAATATTGATACTTTATCTAACCTTTATTCAATGTATGAAATTGTTTTGTATAAAACATCTGCAAATGACATGAACAACTCCTTTAGTCAGATGTCTTGAAAGGTTTAGAATTCACACATCACTAAAAGATCATTCTTATGGAAATGTTGTGGCACATAAAAATATGGTAGTTTCGCCTTGTGTGGAGCATATATATTGTAATACTAGACAGAAATTAATAAAATGTCATCAAGGAAAGTAATTTGACCTTACTGAGAATCTGAACTGAGATCTGAAGTTGCATTAAATTAAAGCTGCCTAAAAGTTTTAGTTTACTGTCTTCAGTGAACAAACTCTCACATATGCATGCAGAACAAAATATTTTGAGGCATAATTTCTTTTCCTGAGTATAGTGTGTGAAATGAATGTTGTGGTGTAGAACATTCAAGAGTGGACCTGTAATCTCAGTGTGTCCTTGATATCATGTTCCATTTGTATTATCATAGTCAAAAAAGATGTACATCTCCTGTTTTGTCAAGTCAGGAAGTCACAGGTGTCTGTTATCATTGTCAAATGTGCCTACATATTGGTACTATGTATATGTCTGTATCCCTAAGAACTGGATCACTTCTGCAAAGAATAGGAGATAGGTGGTAGTTGGTAAAGACTCTTTGTTCAGATGGAGTGCCATTGTATCTTAAGCCTCTAGATCTCCAGCGATGGGATGGACACCACTGGAATTTCAAGAGTGTTGTGATCCTGACCAAATGTGGGCTCAGCTTCTGCTCACACTACTGTAATTATCTTCTGCTACATTGCCTTCATTAAACTCACTTTCGTTGTCAGATGAGATTACTTACCAGGCACTCTCTGAAGAAAACTCCCATTCAAATCTTTTAATCCTAAAAACTGTCAAGATAATCACATTGAGGAGCTACATTCAATTCAGAGGAGTATTACATACCATTCTTGCTCATTAGCATAATGACACTACCCAAGTCAGTGACTATTTGAAACTTTTGATGTTGGTTATCGCTCATTCCCCAACTACAAGTAAATGAGAAATTTCTGTTTATTTTAGTTTCTTGCTCACCAACAAAACAAGACTATGCAGGTCAGTATCTTATCCTGAAACCTGTAATGATTACAGGTTAGAAGTATTGGTGTGTGTGTGGGGGGAGGGGGCATGTTTGTGTGGAGGATATAACTAACTCACTGACAAATGGCTGGCTTTGACACAGTAGTGTTGAATATTTGTATCATTTTTACTACCAGAGAGATAATTAGATGATATGGCTTGCCAGTGCAACACTGCAAGCCTTGCCTACACTGAAGGATACATTCAATTAATTCTCCTTCTGTTGCAATGTTATCCTTCAACCCCAGGATATATTAAAATGTAAAGTGTCCAGGCCCATTGCTTTACTGAGTCTGCTCACATCCAGAAGAAATAGGTCTGTTATGCTGAACTTACCTTCCCCATTTTCTCTCTTTTTTTTTTTTCGTTGCATTAAGGATAAAAGTGTCCTGGAATAAAAGAAGGCTTGTGGAGCATTGCATTTCATGAAGTCATTGTCAGCAGGAACATGGTCTGTTATTATATTGTGTCATTTACACTATACTTTATGAACAATAAAATAAATAAATACTTGAATGTGTTCTGTATATTTTAATCGGCAAGTAAAGACTGATTTTCATACTAACCACACAACGTGTTACACATTACAGCCACACAAAACAAAACTCACATGATCATTGACATAAATAAAGTATTGTATAAAATCTAATGTACACAAGATACAAAACATGTCACATGCAAGAATGAACTACTCATACATACTATACTACGCGCAATGAATATACTGTATAAATAATAATGAATTGTGGTCAGTTGGCAGTGGATACAGATATTAATATTGATTGTTAGGAACCGTTTGGCATTTGTCTCTAATTTAACTATAGTATTTGTGTAAAGACAGGCAGTAAAATGACAAAGCCTTTAAAACTACAGTTGAATTTCACATTCAAGAAAATCTGGTACCCTTAACAGACTACTTCAATTGTGGTGTTTCAGAAGTGACTACATAAGTACAGTACTGAATGTTATTGAAGATACAGTATAGGGACAGTGGGATGGCAAGATGCAAACAAATTCTCTTACATAACTAAATACTTACTAGATGATCTTACAAAGATCACATAATCACAAAATAAGCTCATTATTATACAGATATTTCATACAGTCTTCAACATAAATTCATGGTTTAAAGTATGACTTTTGGTCCAAGAGTTTTATGGACACCAAATATTTTACTTTTTATATACTGCAATGCTTTGTATTGGTAATATGAAAGAAGCACATCATAGGACTGGATTAACAGAAAATGAAGCAACCCCATGCACATTGTTGGTAGGAGAATTTCTCTAAATATTATTAAATATCATTCGCTTTTAATTTTAATGTGTAGACTAAATACAATATTAATCGTATATTGTGTGGGTATTTAAATGATCTGCTGTTGCACATTGTGTGGCATTTTATATCTGCAGTATGGTTTTCAACCCATCGTTTTCCAAGAAATCAGAGGACAGAAACACAATGAAACTATATATCGATAGTAAATAACTTTCAGAAACTAACTAAAAAATACAGGAAGGCTACCTCCCTGCTCTATGTGAATGACAAATGAGAATGTCAGGATTTGTTGAAAAATATTAGGGGCAAGACATGCCAAGTATGGCCCACCATTACCTGTTGTTTGTTCACATTTCATCCTAACATTTTAGACTTTAATGGTGGGCAGTTTTAAAACAATATTGTTATCGGTCTTCTACTTCCTTAGTCTTATTTTTAATGTTCCATTTACTTACAGTTAAATTAATCCAGCAATATTTGTAGAATGATGTTCATTACATGTAAAATTATTAGTACTTGGCCTATGACTAATACAGACTAATGTGCAAGCTTGTTCTGTAATACTGCAGTGCTTTTATTACACTGCTGTTCTTTAGTAACAGTGTTCACAGTGGTCTGAAGATACACCTAAATGGAAGTGAATAGTTTCTCCTGTTGAGTAATGTAATACTGGATCCTCTGGAAACTGCTGAAATCACGAAATTGAATATTGAAATGTATGGAAATGCCCTTCATATGATGTTGGCTTGCCTGAAATTTTGTTTACAACCTCATTTAAACTCCTACATATAAAATTATGTTGCACCTTAATTCCTGCCAATATGCATTTTAGTGGGCATATTTAGTTTAGCTGTATTTTAGTTATATTGTAATCTTTTTAATTTTTACCCATATATCCCAATATTACAAGGGTGAATAAATTATCTTTTACTAATTTTTAATTTCTCGTACATAATGTACAGAAACTATTGCAATCACAAAAATAAATCAGACACAAATCAAACAAATAGAGATTTTAACTGAAGTTTTGAGTTACTACAACTCTAGCCTATTGAATCTACAGATGGGTATGAGAAAGTGAGTGTTGTGAATTTTGATATATAATGTGTATTCAGTAACTGCAAACAGTTTTTAAACTATGTTTCTTGTGAGGCTTTTTGGTATTTTCAAAAAAGATATTTCTGGTCCCCAGGTAAGAAATAATTGCCCACCCTTTCACTAGTGCCATATGCCTAATCATCTTTTCTCAATCTGTGATTACAATAATGCTACTGTATAGGCTAAATACACTACAGTATATTATACAAATATTTCAAATCAGAACAAGAAGTGATATGTAATAGAGTTCACACTTCTCATATATAAGTCTTTCTACAGATCAGTAATGAAAGGTTCATTATCAGGTTTTGAAAGTAAACTCCTTCCACTGTGACTTTTTCTGACACACTTTGAACACTGTATGGAAAGCACAATCTAACACAGCATAAAATGATTGTGTTCATTCAATATATAATTATATACGTAGAAGTTTATATATATGTATATACATGGGATTAAGCTATAATATGTTGACAATTTAATTGGCAGTGGTATGGTAACATTCTCAAAATAAACTGAGACATATAAGTTGTGATCTTAGGCCTATGGGGGAATGTACAAGTTGGTAAAGGCAGTGAAATGTTCATCATTTTCTTCTTACTTGATGTCATTTAACTCCATTTATATTACCCTGATAAATTGAGAAGCAAAAAAGCCAAAACTTATTAATCTCTTGAGCCATGAAAAAGATCATGACATATGTGCTGTGCAGGAATGTTTTTATTGTATTGCCTTAATTTTATTTTTTGTGTTCAAAACAACTTTAATTACCCCCAGAATCTTCAAAATAAATTATTTTCCATACAACTGACATTCACTTTGTAAGAAGAATACACAAAAATATATTACATAAGACTTGATCCCTGCACAATTTATAAGGAAAAGTATCAGCTTCAATAGGTCCTAATTTTCATTAAGAAAACACTATGAAATAAGTAGTGATTTACACAGAATGGACCATGAAGAAATATATGAGTACAAAATATTTGAAAATTTGTGAATAAATATTCCCAAGAATGTACTAATATGGTTCATGGCTAATAAAAGGGAGGAGGGGGTTTGTGTAATTGCATCAACTCACAAATACCAATCTACACATACACCAATGTTATGCCATTTCGAACACTGGCTTGAAACACTGTGAACTGTTGTTACATTACTTCTTAGAGAGTTTGAAGAAAAACTGAACACAATTTTCACATACCTCTTCATTTCACATTATTTTGGTGTCACAGCCTCTAGCGATATATAAGTGTCCAATAATTTTACATATAAAACTAGATACAGAAATTTCTGGACACAAATGTGACATATTATTTAGTATGTAATTATGTCTGAGACATATGTTGAGTATATAAATGTGTAAGTAGTTGTCCATTTTGGTTCCATATCTTGGTGCTAACAGAATGTTCAGCCCTTTTTGTGCCAGACTGTTTGTTGCTTTGGCACATTTTTAAATTAAATTAACATTCATTTTAGATGTTGAAAGTCGAGAGTGATAATCTTGGTGCACTGAAATACTCTTCCCTGCCTCATTCCTATATGAGCACATTCTACATCTCTGACTCTCATTCAGCAGAACAATTTACAGTACTAGATCAGAACATTATGGTAGATATGCAATGTAATAAGCAGTGTACATGTTATCTGAAAAGCATTATAGCAAGCAGTTTCCAGTTATATGTGTGGCAGCTGGATCTTGATTTAGATTATTATAAACAGTAGAAGGAAGAAATAAAACTTGACATGAGAAGTGCTTGCCAGAAATAAAAAAGGCTGCAGAATTATGTATAAGCATATAATCCAATTAATAATTTGTCAAGTGCAAAGGAAAAGAAATCAGTATACAGAGCACATGTTGTGTCCAACATAAGGTGCAATAACTTGTTTGATCATATTTGCATGGTATAAGATAAGCACTTTCTTTGCCTTGTTCTCTGCAGTGTGAACACGAATCAAGTATAGAAAATAAAATGTCTACGTAATGGCCTCTGTACAATTTATGGTATAATGTAAAGGGACATGCATGTTACTGACATGTCTTCCTTTACTGCTGATTTACTATGCTTATATTTTTATTTACATCCCAATAGTCCAGTTTTATTGTATCACACAATTTCAATTGCAAATACAAATTGTACAGATTTCATAGCTAATCTCCATTCTTTGGTTTGCAACTCTGTGTTCTGCTCTACCACATATGGACATGCACAGTACTTACCAAGGTTCACTTATGATCGCAATTGTTTATCTCTTATCATAGCAGCAACTTCTAATTTCTTGGTTACAAGATGCTATCATAAAAATGATTTCATGTTTCAGCTTGTTTGCACCATAGCAATTTCTCTCAGTCAGTGGTCCAGCTAAATAAAGTAGTGAATAGAACACTGCCTTCTTTTTTCCCTTTCTTTTTGGTGTTTAATGTTGAGACTGACCAAATAGTGAGGAAAAAACACTTTGTAGGTCAAGCAATGCACCCACAGAAACAGGGAGTTGAAGCTGTATTACAAATCCCAGGTCTCTGGAAGACAGATATGTCTCAAATCTTATTTCAAAAGCCCTCATGCATAAATTTTAATTGCGAATGTAGAGTTGGTCTGATGGCAGGGCTTCAATAGTGTTAAGCTGTATACTGTACATAAATATATTTTGATTCACTACTAGATTGATAGACAATTATTTGTACTGTACAACGTGAAACAGATAGGATTCTCATTCTAAGACAATGCACTGCTTCACAGTACTAAAAGTAATTGTTATCAGCACATATGAAATGTTACACTGCTCATCAGATGTATTTTCATGCAATATCTGAAATTCTTCATCCAGACAAATATTCTGATCTGAGGCTGGAATTATTTTCTACATGCACTGACAATTTAACCTTGATTATCCCTCCTACTGAAGTATAAGTATATAAATTTTTGTTTGATAAATGGTATGAGTGTATGATTCTTTAGCACAGCTGAACTCAATGCTACCATGAAACATCCACAAAAGTCTGAATATTTGCAACATTAGTACCTGAACACCAAAGAAAAATCTTTATATATATATAGTTATGTTTCAAAACTGCAGTAAAACTGTGATCTATATTTTTGTGGTTTTGAATGGTTTTCTTGTGTTCACTGCAGGAATGCAAATGTTGAAGACAAAATAAATGGAAAAATTGTAGGAAGCAAATGAGAAAATAGGTAGTTTTAAGGTTTCACAGTGTGGCTAGTAAAGCGGTACTATTTTGTGGTAGTGAAAGATGGGCTCTGAGTATGGCAAGGTAAATTCAGGTGGCACAAGTGAGATATTTATCTCCATTAGTATGATTAAAATAATAAAATATCATACTCAAAATGAGGAAAATAACATAAGCATCTCGAATTCTCAAGGAACCAGCAAACATGTCAAAGAAAATTTACTCTTTCTATAAAGATACTTAAAAAACAAAGTTGTAATGCACTTATATTCATTCCTCACGCATTAGTTCTTCCAAGTATCACTAGGAGTGCTGCTCTTGTCCCCTTTCATGCAGTGATCCGTTATGATTAAAAAGCCAGTTGAATTTGTGATTGTGCTACAGTGTATCCAAAATCTTTCACTCATCAATCCACTTTGTCATGTAAAAAGTCTACCATATAAAGACTTGATTCAAAATGTGTTAGTTTGACCCTGAAACAGAAACTTTAAATGTGTAGAAGACCGAAAATGTGGAATATTGTGTCTAAAATTGAGTTTCTGTGTTTTTCATGTAACTGGCAGGCTCGTGTAATAAAACATCAAATTCTTCATACATGATGGAGAATAGAGCTTGCTGTATATGAAATTGGGAAGTACAACCAAAAATGGAAAGAACATGTTCAGAAAATATTGCCATATTTTGCAATATCCAGAGAAATTAAGCATCACAGGCCTTGTGCATGAAGAGACACTGGAAAGCCAAGGATGAGAATGGAGGGCTCAAGAGCATCTTTGGCTTGGAATAGGGACTAAGTATCAAATTATGGGGGTGGGGGGAAGAGTTAGGAGGAGGAGGAGGAGTATACGACACCTTATGTTTGTTATTTAATTAATAGCTGAAGTTACCATGCAGTCCAGGATAAAGCGAATATATTTTAAGTTACAATTTGCAGACATAAATAATGCTGGTTATGCCTGAATATCGTGATAGGACAAGTGTGAGTTTCTGCCTTTGAGAGTATGAAACAGGCTTCTTGTATATTCTGTGCTAAATGAAACTGCACATAGATCATCTGATTTTGAGAGAGAGAGAGAGAGAAGAATTTTATCAGACATTCAAGATTCCACTCCATCCTCTTCAGATATGTTCTTTGGCTTTGTTCTTTGCAAATTCAACTGTATTATATCCTGTAATATTCACTACAGGCTACTGCTGCGTTTGTCTTATTGCTCATTATTTCACTGGTGAGTTTCATTTAAAGTATGTATGCAAAAGAAGTTCATAATTATTCATAATTTATATTTGTTGTGGCACATTTTATGCATGGTGTAATACACACTTAAGAATCTGAGATATGTGCAGTCAGAGCAATTGGACTCTCAGCACTGATTTCTGTCTCCTAATATGAAATAATTTGTAACAATTATTGCCTGATGGTAAATTTTTTCAGTTGTCATTGAATGAGAAAGTTGAGTAACAGGCATAGCATTCAGTGCTACAGGATCAGATTTTGTTAAGAAGACAGTTTAATTTATCTTATTTGCATTGGCAATCATTGGTGCTGGGGTGAGGCACCTTCATCCTTGCTGGACTTTGAAAAGAAATAAAAATTGAGGAAAAGATATAAATATTCCAAATATTAATAATAAGGATTAAAATTATTTTTGAAAGCTTAATATCAGCAATCTTAAATAGCTTAAATGTAACTTTGTAAGTGAATTCTGTGGTTACTCCCATTTGAGAAGTAGTTGTCCTCGTTCCCTTGGAAGAAATTCCAAAGGGACCCATGTCAGACAAGATTGCAAATGAAATAAATGTATTCAGTGATTATAGCTCTGAGATTTGAACTGTTCTAATATGGTGGATGCACAGGATTCTTAAGAGCTAAACTGCACCATGTTAGTTTTCTGATAAAGGATTTTGAGTTTGGTTACATGTGCTACTTCTGAAATCTGTGTGTCTGACATTACTCCAGCAGAAGGTATCGCTGTATCTTGTTTGGCAATCCCAATTGGCTCGTTTCTCCTGCCATGATTCTTTCTGGTCCTACAGCTGATCTGATGGCTTTTCGGCACATAAAAACCAAGTCCTGTGGCTGGGTCCAGTACCGCATCATTGAAATCTTCAGTTGGTAGAACACAGGACCCAGTACTTTGTAACACTTTGCATGCCGAAACATTGTGCGCATCACATGTGCATGCATACGTCCAGGATGTTCTCCCATGACTTGTGACAGTAATGCAAGAGTTTGTACACACTGTTCATCAAGTTTCCTTCTCCTAATGACAGAACGCAGAAACCATGTGAAAGCCGAATAATGATCTGCATTACAAACATTTTCATTTATTGTCTCATGAGTTCCTTGTGGCCATACTGATGCCCCACCATTGAGAAGGACTCTGGTCAGTTCTATACTTTCATCCATGTAATGAACACTGTATGTGAGAAGACTGCGACCTTCACTATTGGTTGCATTCGGGTCACTGCCAGCTTCAAGGAGGAGTTGACTAAGTTGGGCTGCTTGACCAAATGCCTCTTCCCTCAGCAAACGACGCCCTGCTATTAAAAGTGGAGTGTTTCCTTCAGAGTCTCTCATGGAGAGCAAAAAGTGCCATTCTTGACCTGCCCCTGTCCGCCTCTCCCTCCGTATAGTTGCTAATAGTTTCACTGCTTCCAACACACTTGACCAGTTACCCTGCAAGTCTCCTGGAAATTAGAAATGTATGTGTAAATCACTGTGGTTCATATACACAGATCCCTCATAAGTTTCATAAGCCATTATCCATCTATCCCATTTGCATCATGATTCTAAGGAAAAATAAATTATATATAGATCTTTAGTTAATTTAACCTTTAACTTATAACTTATATCATTTATGTCTAACGTGTGGGAGAACATCAAATACATACTGTTACTACAAATATTATGCTATGTCAAAATTAAAATACTGGGCTGTTTGTGACTAGTGATTTTCTCAAAACTATTAGCACAGCTCAGAAGCTAAACAAATCCTTTAAAGAGCTAGAATAGTGTGTATATATATAGGGTTTGGTAGATGTCTTCTGAAGCCACTTAAATTCAAGCTGCCTCACGTCTTTTGAAAAAGAAGAAGGGAAATAGTGGACATGTTGATTCCGTGTTGAAGAACATGGCTTTTGGCGGAATGCAAGTTCAATTTAACTTGGATAACATATCTTTTTGTTAGCAGTTCTTCTCATGAAGAAAGCAGTCTTCTGGGATTTGGCACCNAAGGTAGTTCAAGTGTTGATGACATATTAGTGTATTGTACCCACCTGTAAGCAAGAGATGTAGGGATGCCAGACTGCTAGCAAAATATCTGCTGACGTCACAACCATTAGAGGAATACAGTTTGTGGAGGAACGAACCAGAAGTTGGTAACCCACATGCTATGCGAAGAGGTGACTCAGTGTCACATTCACATTTCTGTGCAATCAGTAAAAATAATTTTAAACATGTATACATATAAAAATAAAAA